>NC_057808.1:163773857-163783588 GCF_018294505.1 Triticum aestivum | reverse complement strand
GGCCTCCGGTTGGCCGGGCGCGGCGGCGGCTTCCGTTCGGCGCCGGGCGGACACGGCCGGCGGCGCGGAGGAGCGATTTGATCTAGAGTTAGGGTGGTTTTTGCCCGAGATTTTGGAGGGGGGAGGTATTTTTATAGGTAGAGGGAGCTAGGAGACACCAAATGGAGCGTGGTTTTCGCCCACACGATCGTGATCGAATGACCGAGAGCATGGAGGTGACTTAGAGGGGTTTTGTGCTATTTGGAGGGGAGTTTTGCTGCAACACACAAAAGGAATTTGTGGTTACCCGGTTAACCGTTGGAGCATCAAACGACCTCCAAATGGAACGAAACTTGACAGGTGGTCTACCGGAGGTATACCAAGGCCACTTGGCAAGCCTCGGTCCATTCCAAGAACGTTCAACACCCACTCACGAAAAGAAACAAGAGGGGTGCGCCGGTGCATGTGGGAGTGCCGGATTGCAAAACGGACAACGGGGAAAATGCTCGGATGCATGAGACGAACACGTATGCAAATGAGATGCACATGATGACATGATATGAGATGCATGACATGAATAAAATGCAAAACGGAAGACAAAACCCGATCACGAAGGGAATATCATAACACATAGCCGAAAATGGCAAGAGTCGGAGTTACAAATATGGAAAGTTACATCCGGGGTGTTACAACACTCCACCACTACGAGAGGATCTCGTCCCGAGATCTAGGACTGAAAGAACTCCGGATATTCGGAACGGAGGTGATCCCCGCGTTCCCAGGTGGCTTCTCGGTCGGAATGGTGCGACCACTTCACTTTCAGGAATTTGATTGACTTGTTGCGAGTATTGCGCTCAGTTTCTTCAAGAATAGCAAAAGGGTGCTCATGATAAGACAGATCTTCTTGGAGGTCAATCTCTTCGAAGTTGATGGTGCGCTCAGGAGTCTTGAAGCACTTGCGGAGCTGTGACACGTGGAACACATCGTGCATGTTCGCGAAGTTGGAGGGAAGCTCAAGTTGATAGGCGAGGCCGCCTCTTTCGCCAATGATCTTGAAAGGACCCACGTATCTAGGGGCAAGCTTCCCTTTGATACCGAAGCGACGAGTGCCTTTCATTGGAGAGACGCAGAGGTAGACATGGTCTCCGATCTCGAAAACCACATCACGGTGCTTGCTATCATAGTATCTCTTCTGGCGCGATTGCGCGGCTTTGAGATTGTCACGGATGACTTTACACATTTCTTCAGCTTCTGTGATTAAGTCATTGCCAAGAAGTTGGCGTTCACCAGTCTCTGACCAATTGAGAGGAGTACGACACTTTCTGCCATATAGAATCTCGATTGGGGCCTTGCCCGAACTCGCTTGGAAGCTGTTGTTGTAGGAGAATTCGGCATATGAAAGACAATCTTCCCATTTCATGCCAAAGGAAATGACACAAGCCCTGAGCATATCTTCAAAAATTTGATTGACTCGCTCGACTTGGCCACTAGTTTGAGGATGGAAAGTTGTGCTGAAGCGAATGTTGGTGCCCATGGCCTTCTGAAAGGAGTCCCAGAACTTAGAAGTGAAGATGCTTCCACGATCTGAAGAAATCAATTGTGGAATGCAGTGCAAAGAGACAATCCTGGAGGTGTATAGCTCTGCCAACTGAGTTGCTGTGATAGATTCTTTGATTGGAAGGAAATGAGCCACTTTAGTAAGCTTGTCGATGACAACGAAGATAACATCATTTCCACGCTTGGACTTGGGAAATCCCGTCACGAAGTCCATTTCGATATGATCAAACTTCCATTCTGGGATAGCAAGAGGTTGGAGGAGACCAGCTGGTCGTTGGTGTTCTGCTTTCACCCTTCGACAGACATCACATTCATTCACGAATTGAGCGATTTCTCGCTTCATTCGAGTCCACCAATACGACTGCTTGAGGTCATGGTACATCTTCGTACTTCCAGGATGAATGGAAAAAAGAGAATTGTGCGCCTCGTTCATTATGACCTTCCTTAGATCACCTTTAGGAACCACAATCCTGTCCTCGAAGAATAAAGTGTTTCTGTCATCAATGCGATAGCACTTGTATTTGGAAAGGCCCTTCTCGATACCACGTTTCACCTTCTTCACCATGGTATCAAGAAGTTGCGCCTCACGAATTTGATCTTCCAAAGTAGGAGAGACTACGAGGTTGGCAAGAAAGCCTTGAGGAACAACTTGGAGATTCAGCTTGCGGAAAGCTTCACAAAGATCCGGTTGGAATGGCTTGAGAATTAGGCTGTTGCAATAAGCCTTCCTGCTCAAAGCATCTGCAATGACATTGGCCTTGCCTGGAGTATATTCAATACTCGGATTGTACTCTTGAATCATTTTGACCCAAGGAGTCTGCCTAGGGTTGAGGTTGGGCTGAGTGAAGATGTACTTGAGACTCTTGTGATCGGTGAATATGTCCACTTTTCTTCCCAACAAGAGATGTCTCCATGTGATTAATGCATGGACAACTACCGCCAACTCAAGATCGTGAGTGGGTTAGTTCTTTTCGTTGGGCTTCAACTGACGAGAGGTATAGGCCACAACTTTCTTCTCTTGCATTAACATAGCACCGAGACCTTGAAGAGAAGCATCACAGAAAACTTCAAATGGCTTGGATTCGTCAGGAGGTGTTAAGACAAGAGCTGTGACGAGTTTCTCTTTGAGAGTGTTGAAAGCAACGTCACACTCAGGAGACCAGACATACTTCACATGCTTCTGGAGGAGGTTGGAAAGAGGCTTTGCAATCTTAAAGAAATTCTCAACGAATCTTCGGCAATAGCTTGCAAGACCAAGAAAACTGCGAAGCTGCTTGACATTCTGAGGAGGTTCCCAATTCACAATTGTGGACAACTTCTCGGGATTAACAGCGATACCCTTGGCAGAGATGATATGACCAAGGTAAAGAACTTCATCAAGCCAAAACTCACATTTGGAAAACTTCGCATAGAATTGATACTCTCTGAGCTTGTCGAGCACCAATCGCAAATGTTTGGCATGATCCTTCTTATTCTTGGAGAAGACCAATATATCATCGAGATACACTAGGACGAATTCATTGGTATAGGGGTTGAAGATGAAATTCATCATCCGAGAGAATGTTGGAGGAGCATTGACAAGGCCGAAAGACATGACAGTATATTCATAAGAACCAAAGCTTGTTCTGAATGCTGTCTTGGGAATATCCTCTTCACGAATGCGAATCTGATGATAACCCATTCGAAGGTCAAGCTTGGAGAAAACTTTAGCACCTTTAAGTTGCTCGAATAGCTCATTGATGTTGGGAAGTGGATACTTGTTCTTGATTGTCTTCTTGTTCAATGGACGGTAGTCGACACAAAGTCGGTCCGTGCCATCCTTCTTCTGGACAAAAAGAACACCACAACCCCATGGAGATGAACTCGGTCTGATCAAACCCAGACGCTCTTGTTCATCGAGTTGTTTCTTCAATTCCTTTAGCTCCTTGGGTCCAAGCTTGTATGGACGCTTGCAGACGGGTTCCGTGCGAGGCTCAAGATCGATAACGAACTCAACTGGCCGGTGAGGAGGCATACCCGGAAGCTCTTCTGGAAAGACATCTTGGTTCTCACAAACGACTAGAATCTGAGAAATAGCATTCAATTCGCCCTTCTCATTGAGAGAAAATAACCGAATGGTTTCATCACGAGCGGCATAAATGATAACATCCTCAGACGAGTGTGTCAATTGAATTTCCCTGGCAGCACAATCAAGTTGAGCCTTGTGCTTAGAAAGCCAGTCCATCCCGAGAATTAGATCAATATCTGAGTCTCCAAGAACCATTGTAGAAGATAAAAATTTATAGTTGCCCATCTTGATAGAAACATCCGGAGCCATCCTTTTGGTATTCATGAATAAGCCCGGAGAGGAAACCGCTATCGGCTTAGACAGATCGACAGTATGCAAATTGTTCATGGATGCAAACGGTCTTGATATGAAAGAAATAGATGCACCAGTATCAAATAAGACTTTTGCAGGAATATCATTAACTGAGAGATTACCCATTATCACATCAGTAGATTCCTCCGCTTGAGATGCATTCATCATGTTCACCTTTGCAGACTTTGGATTATGCTTGACCACTGCATTGCTGGAAGATCTCACAGGAGGAGGAGGCGGAAGACGCCTTTGGTTGAAGCACTTGTTAGCATAGTGACCTTTCTGCTGACACTTGTTGCAAGTCACCTCTGAGAATGGACGATGATAAGGAGCATTCGACTTTGGAGCTTGATTCTGAGACTTCTTCTGATAGCCAGAGTTGAAAGAGTGCGAAGATCCATGGCCACCTTTGTTCTTCTGCTAGTAAGGCTGACGAAACGGAGGAGGAGGAGGCAACCCGAACTTCTGTTGCTTAGCAGCCACTAGTGAGGAAGAAGAAGACTGAACTGTGTCCCTGACTCTCTTCTTAGAAGCCTCACACTTGAGCTGAGCAGCCTCTTGCTTCAGAGCCATATTATAGAATTGATCAAACTGAGTAGGCTCAACAAGAACGAGAGCTAACTGCAGATCCTCTCTAAGGCCACCTCTGAAGTGATAGATCATGCTCTTTTCATCAGGAACGTCTTGTTTAGCAAAGCGAGCAAGTTTCTGAAACTAGATGGTGAATTGATACACAGACATGTTGCCTTGCTTGAGATTGCGAAACTCCTCATGCTTGCTCTCAACAACACTTTGTGGAATGTGGTGCGCTTTGAAGTCCCGACAGAAGTCAGTCCAAGTGATCACACGACCTCCTCTGGAATCTTTGTATTGTTGATACCAATCAGCAGCTTGGTCCTTGAGCTGAAAAGAAGCGAACTTGACATAGTCCTCAGGCCTGACATTGCTACATTCAAAATGCTTGTTGATGTCCATGAGCCAATCATCGGCATCTGTGGCCTCGACACAGTAGCTGAAAGACTTGGGCTGATTTGCGAGAAACTGGTTAAGGGTAGCGAAGTGAGGCTGATTGTTTCCTTGACCTTGATTTCCATGATTGCCTTGCCCTTGGGTGCGTTCTTGCAAGAGTTGCAGAATCATCTGAGCATTGGCGTTGGTAGCTGCCATGATAGCTTGCCATGCCTCCGGAGGCGGAGGTGGTGGCGGAGGGTTCGCCTGACTCCCTTGATTGCGTTCCGGATTCTGACGCGTTGGTGGAGCCATCCTGAAGAGGGTGACATCCGTTAGCATCTTGATAGACAAATAGGCAAATTGAATCAATGGATAGAAATTGCAACATATAGTCTTGACAATAAACATTCGAACGAGGATGAACGAATGAATTCCATAGTAAATCATCACACTTCCATTAAGTTGAGAAGCCACTTAGAAAAAGGTATGGAATCAACATTTGACTTCGAAGCAACTCAAATACCACAATTCAAAACAAAACAAAGTATTGGCTTGTAGAATAAGCCGGAACAAACATATGATACATATTTTTTCCGAAGTTTTCGTGGTGGGGCCCACATGGGCTCGATCGTACAGCACCATCATGTACAAGGCAGTGCACATGACATACGAAGCGTCCCCGATTCGGCATAGCCAAGGACTCTTTAAGACACTACGAGACCACTGTAAAACCAACCGTGGAAAGGCGAACCACTAGACGTCGAACCCCAATCTCATATCATGCGTTTGTCGGAAAGATATCCTAGGAACTTGTTGAATTCCCACTTATAAACTCCCGAAACTTTCTGGTTATGCAATCCGGTGTTGCAGATACAGGGGACACAAAATATATCACCCAAACTAGCAATCCCTAGATCCAGCTGTATCCATCCGTCAACACATAACCAAGAAACCTTCGGAAATCGTGTACCTCAACCTTCGAAAAGCATCTGTTATACGAGTTATGGCAATACTCCCGAACTCCCGCCCCAGTACTGGGTGGCGTCGAGGTGATCTCACCAACAACTGCATAAAAGAGATTTTCGATGTCGGCGAAACTCAGGTATTCCAGAACTGCAACGATAAAATTGTGACGACAACACCTCGGAGCTCAACACCCCGGGACACTACCACAACCCCTAAATGTTAGGAGGCACCAAGAACAATGTTCTCGTCACAAAACCATCGGAACGATTCTAAGATACCCGCGTGATCCTGAAAAAATTAGTGAAATTTGAGGAGAGAAGAGTCAAAACTTCTACGTCAGGAGGCCTCACCAGAGCGACGAAGGGACTGAGGAGTAAAAAGAATCCTACTCTCCGATATATATAATCCTAAGACTCAATTTTTTTTTGTTCTAGACTCAACAACGCCAGCGATTCGATCAAGCAGGGGGCTACTAAGTCGGGGATGGCTCTGATTACCAACTTGTAACGCCCACGATGCGGCTATATCTCCCACGTGTCGAGGCACGACTTAGAGGCATAACCGCATTATGGTTTTGTCGCAAGAAGGGTCATCTTCACACAATCCCATGTAATGAACAAGAATGGGATAACGAGAGTTGGCTTACAATCGCCACTTCACACAATACATAAATATAATTCATACACCATCCAAAATCAACACATAGACCGACTATGGTCAAATCCAAATGAAAATAAGATAACCCCAAATGCTTGATCCCCGATCGTCCCAACTGGGCTCCACTACTGATCATCAGGAAAAGAAACATAGTAACGACCACGTTCCTCATCGAACTCCCACTTGAGCTCGGTTGCGTCATCTGCACTGGCATCGTCGGCACCTGCAACTGTTTTGGTAGAATCTGTGAGTCACGAGGACTCAGCAATCTCACACCCGCGAGATCAAGACTATTTAAGCTTAATAGGAAAGGATGGTGTAAACGTGGAGCTGCAGCAGGCACTAAGCATATATGGTGGCTAACATACGTAAATGAGAGCGAGAAGAGAGGCAACGCAACGGTCGCGAAGCCAGAAATGATCAAGAAGTGATCCTGAAACTACTTACGTTCATGCATAACTCAAACCGTGTTCACTTCCCGGACTCCGCCGAGAAGAGACCATCACGGCTACACACACGGTTGATGTATTTTAATTAAGTCAAGTGACAAGTTCTCTACAACCGGACATTAACAAATTCCCATCTGCCTCATAACCGCGGGCACGGCTTTCGAAAGATAATACCCTGCAGGGGTGTCCCAACTTAGCCCGTTATAAGCTCTCACGGTCAACGAAGGATAAACCTTCTCCCGGAACGACCCGATCAGTCTCGGAATCCCGGTTTACAAGACATTTCGAAAATGGTAAAACAAGACCAGCAAAGCCACCTAAATGTGCCAACAAATCCCGATAGGAGCTGCACATATCTCGTTCTTAGGGCACACCGGATGGGCAAGACGTCGGGTTGGCATAGACCCTGGTTGCCCAGGGGGCGCCAGACATCGCCCAGTTTGGGCCAGCACTCGAAGGAGCACTGGTCCGGGGGTTTAAATAATGATGACCCTGGGGCTCGCGAAAACCCAAGGGAAAAAGGCTTAGGTGGCAAATGGTAAAACCAAGGTTGGGCCTTGTTGGAGGAGTTTTATTAAAGGCGAACTATCAAGGGGGTCCCATAAATCACCCAACCGCGTAAGGAACGCAAACTCAAGGAACATCATACCGGTATGACGGAAACTAGGGCGGCAAGAGTGGAACAAAACACCAGGCATAAGGCCGAGCCTTCCACCCTTTGCCAAATATATAGATGCATTAATTAAATAAGAGATATTGTGATATTCCAAAATATCCATGTGCCAACATGGAACCAACTTCAACTTCACCTGCAACTAGCAACGCTATAAGAAGGGTTGAGCAAAAGCGGTAACTTAGCCAAATAACGGTTTGCTAGGAAAGGATGGTTAGAGGCTTCACATGGCAATATGGGAGGCATGATATAGCAAGTGGTAGGTAGCGCAGCATAGCAATAGAACGAATAACTAGCAAAGCAAAGATAGAAGTGATTTCGGGGGTATGGTCATCTTGCCTGCAAGGTTCTCAGAGTTGTCGAAAGCTTGATCCTCGTAAGCGTACTCAACAGGTTCCTCGTTCACGAACTCGTCTCCTGGCTCTACCCAAAACAAGAACACAAGCAACGGTACCACAATCAATCACGAGAAATGCACAAGCAACATGATGCAAAACATGTATGATATGCGAGATATGATATGCGGTGCATAGGCGTGCTCCGGAAGAAAAATGATGAACAAGGCAGTAACTTGGCAAACCAAGCATGCCACTGGAAAGATGAGATGATTTCGGTTGAAATCGATATAAAGATCACCGGAAACGGATGCACGGTTTGCAAATGGCAAGCAAAACAAGAATGACACGATTCTGCGATTAACAGCATGATAGCACTTAGAATGCATCAAGAAACTATGCTACAGTACCCCAACATAGCAACAAAGTATATGGAAGTAATCTACCGGAGATGCTTGACAAAAGATGAACACTGAGCTACGGCTAGATCACGACATAACAAGTTCAAACAAGCCTGGCAAAAGTGCAAAAGATATCAGGTTCACAGACTTGGTGAAATTACTGGACATGGCACAAACAGCATCAGGTAGCAATGTTCAGAGCAAGCAATCAACATGCTACAGGAACTTTACATAGACAAACAAGGCATGGCATGAATCTACTGAATTCATAGAACAAATGTCCCTTACTGACCATAAGTCAAAAAGGAACAAAAGATATGATGGCAACCATGTAAACATAGCAAGTTCCGTTAACAGGTTTCAGACTTAGCAGAAAACAGAGCATGGCAGAAACAGACATTATGAGGGCATTTTGGTGAGCTTTATTCACTCATCACAAAGGAATTCATGACAAAACAAGCATACCTACAGCAATATGGCATGTTTATGAAGCTATCCATGGCAAGAGCAAATACATAGAATCCATGGATCAACTACAACAACCTTGGCAAAATTGAATAACACGTAAACAATCTGCCAGAAATATTTTATAGCAAAAGTAGAGCAAGATTGTGTCATGCTAGGACATTCCATAATTGCAAACAGGGGCACGGATGGATAGAGCACAACTATATCTACAAAACACAATTACTGGACATCTCCGAAATAAGCACGGATCTCTCTGTAGCCACATGGATACATAGCAACAAAATAATAGCAGTCACAGACTTTACCAAGTCCCTGAAATCAGAAACATCACGAAGCCTAGTTTGCATGCTTGTGCTAGTCACCGCATAGATCACAAAAATACATAGCATACACCTCTCTAAACATGGCATGGCATACATCAAAACACATGTAGAGCTCATGCCCATAAGATGCACACATCAATAGCAACAAAAATAACAAATTCTCAAGTTCTGATAAGTAACAGCAGGTAAGAGCAAATAGCACTCTTGCACCAGAGATTTGGGCATAAAGATGGACTCAAATGAGCATGGCACAATGGAACAAAATGAAGATCATCTCGTAACGAACATTTAGATATATTACACGCACGAAACGGAGCTATATGCAGAGATTTATGATGCAATGAATAGGAGCACATATTGTAAATATCTGAAGACTTAGAATATTTCGGAGGGAGAAGAAAGTCAATCCTAGGTTTTCCTGGATCGGGATCCGGCTCGGGCCGGCTCGCCGGAGAAGACAAGAGGCGCACGACGGAGGGAGGAGCTCGGGAGGAAGGTCACCGGAGTCGGGGCTTGGAGCTCGGCAGAGTGGGGCGGCGCTCGGCGCGGGACTCGAGAGGCGCGGGCTCCCGCGGGGCGGCGGCGTCTCGGGAGGCGCGGAGGCGCCGGCGAT
>NC_057808.1:163616572-163773440 GCF_018294505.1 Triticum aestivum | reverse complement strand
GGCTTCCGTCCGGCGCCGGGCGGACACGTCCGGCGGCGCGGAGGAGCGATTTGATCTAGGTTAGGGTGGTTTTTGCCCGAGATTTTGGAGGGGGAGGTATTTTTATAGGTAGAGGGAGCTAGGAGACTCCAAATGGAGCGCGGTTTTTGCCCACACGATCGTGATCGAACGACCGAGAGCATGGAGGTGACTTAGAGGGGTTTTGGGCTGTTTGGAGGGGAGTTTTGCTGCAACACACAAAAGGACTTTGCGGTTACCCGGTTAACCGTTGGAGCATCAAACGACCTCCCAATGGAACGAAACTTGCCAGGTGGTCTACCGGAGGTATACGAAGGCCACTTGGCAAGCCTCGGTCCATTCCGAGAACGTTCAACACCCGCTCACGAAAAGAAACAAGAGGGGTGCGCCGGTGCATGTGGGAGTGCCGGATTGCAAAAAGGACAACTAGGGAAAATGCTCGGATGCATGAGACGAACACCTATGCAAATGAGATGCACATGATGACATGATATGAGATGCATGACATGAACAAAATGCAAAACGAAAGACAAAACCCGACCACGAAGGGAATATCATAACACATAGCCGAAAATGGCAAAAGTCGGAGTTACAAATATGGAAAGTTACATCCGGGGTGTTACATGCACCTCTCTCAATCCGCGCCCTTCGGGTACCGCGATGCAAAGCGCTGGGTCGTGGCTAGTGGCGCCTGCGACCAGGGCTCGGAAGAATAAGAGTTCCCTAACAAATTTCTGCCGTTCCTAGACGCCTCCTAAGCCAAGGAGGCCTCGCCAAGTACTGGTAAATGCGCGCCTCACGAGGTAGAAACTACTTCAAGCGCGTCAAGCTAAGTTATTTCTATGCGCCTACATAAAACGTTGATACTGGGACCTGACACAGGAACGATAAACATAGCATAGCAGCTTGGAATTCATGGATTGTTGCATGCCCCTGTGGGGCCCCATACTAGTCTCTCTCTTAATGCAGGAAGAAAAGAAAGAACAAAACAAAAGTGGCGCATGCCCTTGCAGCAGTTCGCGAGGATGGACCCATGGCGCTCTCCTGGGCTCAGCCAGACCCCTCCTTGCGCTTCACTGGGGCGCGGCAACGAGATGACCCGCGGCCGCCCTCGAAGGGGGCGTGGTGGCATGTCATATCCGCCGCTGCTGGAGCTGTCGCCGGAGGAAGAATCGCCGTAGCTGAACGAGCAGTGGCCAGCGCCAAGGGCCAGACCATCCTCACCCTCGTCACGACCGTCGCCAAGGCCAAGCACCTCGCTGTCATCGTTGTCCTCGGGGCACCACCCGATGCGGCGGCCGTCTTCTCCAAAGACCCTCATGTAGAGGGCCGCGTTGCCGTCGTACTTAAAGTGGAGGGTGCACCACCTGCCCAGGCCGCGTGCGCGGGCGAACGTCTGCTAGCCGCGGGCCAGGGCTGCGTTGCCCGCGACAGAGACGTCGACCGCGACCCATGAAGCCTTGGTGCAGCAGCCGTCCGCCTGCAGCCAGAGACCGCCTGGACCTATGGCTGGCAGCTCACCGGCGAAGAAGCGTGGGAGCTGAAGCCAGGTGCTGGCCGGGTTCCCCGACCACACGATGAACTCCGGCAGTACCTCCGCCAAGTGGAAGCACGACCGGGGAGGCCGCGCGACCATGGGGCGCGTCCCTTCATCGACGGGGCTGCCACGACCTGGGCGACTCCCACCAAGCGAATAGGCGCCGCCGCGGCCGTGAGGGGCCACGGAGGGGGTTGCGGTGTGCTTGCGTGGGCGATCGCGCCCCCTCTTGGGTAGCGGCAAACCGGGCCCCTCCTGGCGGGCCTTTCCCTTCTCTGTGGCCGAGACCCTCTTCGTAGGCGCCATGGGAGTCGCTACTAGCAATGAAGCAAGGAAGAAGAAGCGAGCGGAGCAGGAAGAGAGGAGCGGCGGGGGCTCCACCCCCTCCTCATTTATAGCATGAGAAGGCCAACCAGCGATCCCCACGATCACAGGTAATGATGATTTTTCTCTGCATGCAGCAGGGACTCGTCAAGTTGGGCAGTTGCTGAGGCAGCGTGGGGAAGTGGAGACGCCCACGTCTAATCAATCGCCACGCGTCAAGCGAGGCCGCATGCTGTTGGGGCCGGCGGCGCTCCGCACTTGCCCTTTGCTTTCGCCTCGAAGCCAAGTCCGAGCGTGCCTTGGGCCCGGGGGCTACTGTCGGCATCCTAGGAATGGGGGTCCCCAGACTTTCCTACCTGCGGCCCATGGCATGGCTCCACCAGCGGCCCCGTACGGACCATCTTCAACAGCAAACACTCAAGACCCTCGGGAGGGGCCGAGCCTCGCGAGGCGGATGACGCAAGACTCCCACCACGCGAAGAGGCGCGGCCGCGGCCGCGAGGGGCCACGGAGGGGGTTGCGGTGTGCTTGCGTGGGCGACCTCGCCACCTCTTGGGCGGCGGCGAACCGGGCCCCTCCTGGTGGGCCTTCCCCTTCTCTACGGCCGAGACCCACTTCGCAGGCGCCATGGGAGTCGCTACTAGCAATGAAGCAAGGAAGAAGAAGCGAGCGGAGCAAGGAGAGATGAGCGACGGGGGCTCCGCCCCCTCCTCATTTATAGCAGGAGAAAGCCAACCGGCGATCCCCATGATCACAGGTAATGATGATTTTTCTCTGCATGCAGCAGGGACTCGTCAAGATGGGCAGTTGCCGAGGCAGCATGGGGAAGTGGAGACGCCCACGTCCAATCAATCGCCACGCGTCAAGCGAGGCCGCATACTATTGGGGCCCGCGGCGCTCCGCACTTGCCCTTTGGTTTTGCCTCGAAGCCAAGTCTGAGCGTGCCTTGGGCCCGGGGTCTACTATAGGCATCCTGGGAACGGGGGTCCCCAGACTTGCCTACCTGCAGCCCACGGCGTGGCTCCACCAACGGCCCCGTACGGCCCATCTTCACCAGCAAACACTCAAGACCCTCGGGAGGGGCCGAGCCTCGCGAGGCAGATGATGGAAGACCTCCTCGGGGGCAGCCTCACCAGGTTGGCTCGCGAGGGGCGGAGAGAACAAGGCAAGGGGCACCTCGCGTGGTTCGTGTGACGTAAGCCATGACGACCAGAGCTAGGTGGGCGCCAGAGCATGCAGTGTCCTCGTTTCCTATTTGGTGCTAAAGAGGCAAGCGCAGGCGAGGAGTCTCGAGGCATCAGGCAAAGGTTGTCATATCGGTGCAACAAGACCCATACCAGCAGGACGGTAGGACGGAAGTCACCGTGGAGCCCAACACGGCGTCACCACCAGAGCCTTTGGCAGGCGAAGACCACCTTTAGTCAGGATAACTTGTACTACTTGTCTCCCTTCGAATTTGTTCGTTGTGGCATCCCTTCCCACTCAATATTTGGGAAGAGGACCAGGGACTCTATAAATAGGACTAACCACCATCATAGCAGAGGACGGATCATTCAGATCATCTTTATCCGCGCAAGCTCACCAAGAACAAGAGCACGTCTCCTCAGGAGGCTATTCTTCCCTTGTAACTGTTCATCCTCAGCCCAAGAGGCAATCCACCACACCACACTGGAGTAGGGTATTATACCACATCGGTGGCCCGAACCAGTATAAACCTTGTGTCTCTTGTCCTGTGGGCTCATCGAGCTAGGCCTTGAGATCGCGGTGAGGGTGAGAGCTAGAGGGAGGAGAGATCTTCGTGCGCACCCTAGTGTTCGAACCTCAAGGGTTTTGCTGGAACCCGAAATCCGGCATATCCTTGGGACATGCTTTGTTAAGATCAGTGTAATCAATACAAAGTCTCCACTTCCCATTCGCCTTGCGCACGACAACTGGATTTGCCAACCAAGTTGGATGTAACACTCCTCTAACCAAGCCTGTTGCCTCAAGTTTCTTGATCTCTTGAACTATGAATTGTTGTTGTTCCAAAGCTTGCTTCCTGACCTTCTACTTGACAGTACGAGCATGAGGACAGACAACAAGGTGGTGCTCAATTACCTCCCTCGAAACACCGGGATGTCGGATAGTTTCCATGCAAACACATCTACATCCGCCCGCAGGAAGGTAATGAGCGTGTTCTCCTATGTGCTATCTAGAGTGGCACCAACGGTAAAAGTACCGCCAATGTCGTCCTCCCTTGCTGACACCTTCTTTGTCGCATGTGCGGTGGCCTTGGATCTCTTGCCGGTAGAGCTTTCTGGCAAGTCTTCAACGGTTGCGCAGTACTCTGAGGAGGCATGCTTCCCAGAAGTCTTGCTAGATGTCTTGCCGGGTTTCCGGATTTTCTTTTCCTTCGCAGGAGCTGTGGTCTTAACACACTCTGCTGCCACCACATCTCTATAGAGCTTGTCTACAATTATGACTGTATCTTTCTTGTCGGAGTTAATGGAGATAACACCCATGGGGCCTGGCATCTTCACCATGTTGTAGGCATAGTGTGATGCTGCCATGAACTTGGCCAAGGTTGGGCGACCAAGAATTCCATTGAATGGCAAGGGGATCTTAACAACATCAAACACAATTTTCTCTGTCCCATAATTGAGTCGCCCACCAAACATCACCGACAGCGTGATCTTTCCCTTGGGTTGGCTCCTTCCCAGGTTGATTCCTTGGGACGTCCCGGTCTTCTTGAGGTCTTCCTCGGGAATCTGCAGCCTCTCGATCACCTTAGGGGAGATCAAGTTCAAGCCAGCCCTACTGTCAACTAGTATTTTAGTGACATTGAGGTTGCGTATTGTTGGTGAGACCAACAATGGCAGACACCCGACCGCAGTTGTGCGATCAGGGTGGTCCTCGACATAAAAATAATAGGCGTGTGGGACCACTTGAGGGGCTTTCGGGCATCCGCCGCCGGCTCTGCTACATTGACCTCGCGTTCCCATTGCTTGAGCTGGTGGTGAGAGGAGTGCAAAGATGCACCCCGTCATTGCACATGGCCTCTGTTGCCTTCTGGAATTCCGGTTCACTAGACTCGTGGTCATCCTCCTCTTCACTCTCTTCGTCCCCTTCTTTCTGTTCTCTGCCCCTGGCGAGCTTTTCTTTCTCCTGGTTGGCGTTGCCATGACGTCCACCTCCACAGTCGTGACCCTTCTTGCCGGATCCACCCGTACCATCCTGGTCCTTCTCCTTGTCCCGCTTCTCATACTCAGCTTTCTGTTTCTCAACTAGTTGTTTGGCCTGATGGCACTCCTGGAGGTCGTGACCTTTGGTACGGTAATCTTGCAGTATGGCCCGTCACATTTGCCAACCTTCTCCCCTACCGCAGCAACCTGGCAATCAGCACATGCAGTTGCTTCCTTGCTGGTGCTTTCTGTCTTAGTTTTCTTGGCGGGGCTAGAATCACCGGACCCGTCTACAACTATAACTGACTTGCCCTTGCGCTTTCTATTGCGCCTTTGACCATTCTTCTATGGGGCGGTGGCGTTGTCATCAGTAGCATCGACTTCCATGCGAACATCTTCCCCGGGAAGCCTTGTCCCCTCTTAATCCCGCGCACACTTGTCCGCCAATCTATAGACCTTGTTCACGGTCTTTCGTAGTCGTATATGCATCTTTTCCCACATCTTGCGATTGCGCACGTTCATGTGGAACGCGGCAATCACACCTACAG
This sequence comes from Triticum aestivum, assembly GCF_018294505.1. NCBI lineage: Eukaryota > Viridiplantae > Streptophyta > Magnoliopsida > Poales > Poaceae > Triticum > Triticum aestivum. The sequence continues at coordinate 163,767,852 of NC_057808.1, read as the reverse complement.
GGTATATATCCGGTATGCTGCGGTGTACACGACTGAATCTCTGGATATATTTGCGCAAATCTTCTCCTTCCTTTTGTGGGATCACTTGCAAGTCGCTGGGCAACCCAGGGCCTTTCTCTCCTCCGGTAAAGGCACCAACAAACTTGTTGCGTATACCTGCCAATGAAGAAATGGAGTTCTCCAGCAAATTCATCAGCCAGGATATCACATTGGGCTTGAGCACAAGTGGGAAATAGTTGGCTATAATATTTTCATCCCTTGCTCCGGCAGCCTGCACGACAATTGTGTGAATGCTTAAGAACTCTACCAGGTTTAGCTTTTCCTCATACTTTTCTAGTACTTCGGGATTGAACATGTGGACAGACAACCAACAAACTCGCTGCAGCTCACATGTGAAAGCAGGGCACCCAAGCTCGTATGGAAATTACCCGCCAACAACGGGCGCTGGCTCATCGACGACTGGGCCATTGCACTCATTTGATTGACGGCATGCCTCCCGGCGTTGTTGAATGGTGGTGCAAGCATCTTCTACTCACCTGTCCTGCAGCACATGTCGCTGATCTTGCTGCGTCCGTGGATCTGATGAGGCCATCGACACATCATCGGGCTGTGCGTTCTGCTGGGTCTGCTGTGTGTGCTGTCGCTACTGCTGGGATTGCTTCCGTGGAGGTGATAGCATCGTGGGTGCACCGCCAACCATACGGCCATCAGTTTGAGCTAGGGCGTAGTCAGCAGGCACCTTGACGGTTCCACCAACTGGGATCTGTTTGCATCGACAAACTTTATCATGCTCCGGATAGTGGCTCTCCACTCATCCATTTTGTCAGTTACTAGAGGGAAATTCAATAGCATTCGGGCTCATGCCATCGCCTTCGTTGCCGTCGATGGCATGTTAGAGCATGAAGAACCTGACGTCACTCGACTCCTGGCAGAGCCAGAACCTGTCGCCGAACTACGGTAGTGATGGCAAGTGGTGTGGCGGGAGCGGTGCCTGAAGATCTTGGACCTAATGAACATGCGTCTTGCCGTGCAGGCGCTCCTATGGAGGTACAGCAACGCCACTTGGCGTCACATCGCACCCATCTTGAGATGGACGCGGCTTGTGTCTCAATGTTGTTCCCCACCGCCGGAGTGGTCGCAGCGGGAGGGTTGCGGCTCGCTCCCGACCGGACAAGGTCGCTCTGGTGGCTACATTCGCCCGTGCGCTGAGGAGGCGAGAGCTACGCGCCTGCGCCACCTGTGCCATTGTTGCTATCTCCGCTGAAGGGTCGAGGAAGATGTCTGCCTCTGGCGCCTCCACCACCCGTTTCCATCGTAGTAGGCATGGTGACCGCACCATCTATGCCAGTCATGCCCACCGCAGTGTCTGCATCGTCCATGGAGGAGGCGCCGCCTGCGCCGCCCGCAGATGCGTGTGGTGGAAGTTTGGACGTGGAAGGTTTAGTCGCCATGAATCCCTTCTTCTTGGGCGCCATCAAAGGTGAAGTTGATGATGAAGAAGATGCTGAAACTTGGCAAAGTCATTGCACCGCTAGCCCATATGCGATTTAGACAAATATACAGCCCATTTTTGAATTCTAATGGAATTTACTACAACCCATTTACAGTTTGTTAAAAGTACAGCCCATTTTCTAGCTAGGAAAACGATTAATAATTTCAACCAACTGCACAAAACAGAATTCAATAAAATTTCCCACATTTTGATGGTATCCGAAATATTTTTATCCCGAAATTTTTAGTCAGATTAAATATAATTTCAAAATAAATTTGTATTACATAAAAATCCAACGAAATATTGCTCACGCAACAAGTAATGAAATTAAAATTTCCAAAATCCAAAAATAATTTTTTTTAAAACTAATTACATGTTTGGTGAATTTTTTATAGTTGCTGCCTAGTTTTTATAATTACATCCCATCAATTATTTCTTAAAGCCCATTTTCTTGTTAAGTCTAATGCAACACTCCTAGGAAAGATTTGAAGCACAGCGGGGCAGAGAATAACAAGTTGACCTGGATATTGTGTACAACTGTCGGCCCTGTTGCATTGCTGATGTTAAAAAAAGGCATGTGTAGTAGTACAGTACAACTTTACATGACTACTCAGCCCACATTTAGGGACGCCAAAAAGGCCCAAACAAGCTGAGCTCAATTAATAACTTAAGAAAAAAGTTAGAGTATAGTGGAACCTAATTAAAAGCTGTCATGAGTGAAGAAATAATTCAACGGGTCCCACTTGTGCGTGTGTGTGTGTGTCGGCGTCCTGGGAATGGAGGTCCCCAGACTTGCCTGCCTGCGACCCACGGCGTGGCTCCGTTAGCGGCCCTGTACGGCCCATCTTCACCACCGAACACTCAAGACCCTCGCGAGGGGCCAAGCCTCGCGAGGCGGACGACACAAGACCTCCTCAGGGACAGCCTCACCAAGCTGGCTCGCAAGGGGCAGAGAGATCGGGGCGAGGGACACCTCGCGAGGTTCCTGTGATGCAAGCCATGACGACTAGAGCTAGGCGGGCGCCAGCGTGCAGTGTCCTTGTTCCCTCTTTAGTGCTAAAGAGGCAAGCGCAGGCAAGGAGTCCCGAGGCATCAGGAAAAGGTTTCCATATCGGTGCAACGAGACCAAGACCAGCAGGATGACAGGATGGAGGTCACCGTGGAGCCCATGACAGCGTCACCACCAGAGCCTTTGGTAGGCGAAGACCACCTTTAGTCAGGATAACTTCTACTAGTTGTCTCCCTTCGAATTTGTCCATTGTTGGATCCCTTCCCGCTCAATATTCGGGGAGAGGACCAGGGCGTCTATAAATAGGACTAGCCACCACCATAGGATGCATCTCATCGGGTCTTGGATCGGTCCCATTCCATCCACAGCCACACACAAGTTCACCAAGCACAAGAGCACCTCTCCTCAGGAGGCTGTTCTTCCCTTGTAACGGTTCATCCTCAGCCCAAGAGGCAATCCACTAGACCACACTGGAGTAGGGTATTACACCACATCGGTGGCCTGAACCAGTATAAACTCTTATGTCTCTCGTTCTTTGGGTTCGTCGAGCTAGGCCTTGCGATTGTTGCAAGAGCGATCTAGGGAGGGAGAGATCTTCGTGCGCACCCCAGTGTTCGAACCTTGGGGGTTTTGCCGGAACCTGAAACCCGTCATTTGGCGCGCCAGGTAGGGGTGCGCCGAAGCTTTCCTTCCACCGATCCGCATCCCGTCGCTTCTTCGCATCCATGGCGGACGCTCGTCGAGCCCACGCTGAGCGTCGGGCCGCCCTCGCCGCCCGCGTCGCTCAGACCGCTCCTGTCAGCGGGCCTTCCCGTCGTTCTCCGTCGCCCACCGCCAACACCGCCACCGGCCCGGCAGGAAACAAGCAGCAAGCATCCTCGCTGCACCCCTCGGTGCGGCGGGACGGCCGCACCGCCGCTCTGTCGCTAACCCCAGCCGGCTCGTCGGCTCACGCTCGTCGCGCTCCCACGGACGTGCAGGCCGCACTGCTCATGGCACGCGAGCTCCTACGCTACCGCCCAGTCGACGACCTCTATGAGGACGGGCTGGACCGCATCGCCGAGCTCGTCAGCGCCGCAGGGGGCTCCCCCGCGCCATCCCTCTTGCTGCCTCGCCCTCCGCCAGCTGCGGGCGACGTGGCTCACGGAGCGCCTCGACCACCTCTGCACCAAGACGGCGCTCTGGCGCCAAGGCGCGCGGCCCCCCGGCGCGACCCACCGCGTCGGGCACCCACGTGACCAGAAGGAAGCTGCCAAGAAGTTTCCCGGCCGCAAGAGAATGCGCCCGCGCTCCCTGCGCCACCGCGACAAGACCACGTGTCACCTGCGGTGGCGGTGCGCGGGCATCAGCAAAGGGCCCCGGTGGCCAGCGCAGGCTGCCGCGCCTTCACTCCTGAGCTGCGTAGCATCGCCTGGCCGGGCAAGTTCAAGCCAGACCTGCCTCCTCGCTACGATGGCACCCCCGACCCCGCGGAGTTCTTGCAGCTCTACGAGCTGAGCATCGAGGCGGCCAACGGTGACGAGAAAGTCATGGCGAACTGGTTCCCCATGGCTCTCAAGGATGGCAGACGAGGCCATCATTTCAGCGTTTTCTGATGGCGTCCGCGACGTCAAGATGAACGAGCTCGCCATCCACGAGGAGCTAGGCACGGCTTTGGAGCTATTCAACCTAGCGACCAAGTGCACAAGAGCTAAGGAGGATCGCCTTTCCCTCGTCGAGCTCCCGGCTGCCGACCTGGAGGAGAAGAAAGCCAACGCCAGGGACGTGAAGCGCAAGGGAGTAGCCATGCTCGCGGCGGAGCTAGACACGAAGCGCGGTCGGGACCATCGTGAGTCGTCCAAGAGCAACCGACCGTTCCGCGCCTTCCACAACGTACACAGCCACAACACCAATGACTGTCAAGAGCCCAGGGCCATTCAAGATTGACGCTTCGATCGACGCCCCGAGCGCAACGACCGAGGATATAGCCGAGGAGGAGGACGAGGCGGAGGACGCTGGGACAATCGCGGCCCCCGCCAGGAGTGGCTCGACTGGCCTCGCGAGGACCGCTGGCAGGACCAGCCTCGTGAGGGCGCCTGGAGGGACTAGCCTCGCGAGGACCGCCCTCAGGGCACTGCTGGTCTTCCTCCGCTGCCGCCGCCGCCAAGAAGGAACGACGACCACCACCAGGACGAGGGGGGTGTGGGCTTTCAGGAACCACGTGCTATCACCCCCATCTTGGGCGGAGCTCAGGCCCCAGCCTCTCAAAGTATCTTCAAGTAGTTTGCTCGCAAGGTGAACGCAACCCTCCCAAGGCTTGAGCCCACGCGCCCGCTCAGGTGGTCCAAGTGCGCCATCAGTTTGAGTCCGCGGAACAGCTCAAGTGTAACGCCCACGATGCGGCTATATCTCCCACGTGTCGAGGCATGACTTAGAGGCATAACCGCATTGTAGGTTTTGTCGCAAGAAGGGTCATCTTCACACAATCCCATGTAATGAACAAGAATGGGATAAAGAGTTGGCTTACAATCGCCACTTCACACAATACATAAATAAATCATACATCAATCAGAGTACATACATAGGTCCGACTACAGAACCAAAATAAAAGAAGACAACCCCAAAAGCTAGATCCCCGATCGTCCCAACTAGGCTCCACTACTGATCAACAGGAAACGAAACAACACAATGAACAAGATCTTCATCGAGCTCCCACTTGAGCTCAGTTGCGTCACCTGCACTGGTATCCTTGACACCAGCAACTGTTTGGAAGTATCTGTGAGTCACGAGGACTCAACAATCTCACACCCGCGAGATCAAGACTATTTAAGCTTATGGGTAGGAAAGGGGTGTGAGGTGGAGATGCAGCAAGCACTAGCATATATGGTGCCTAACATACGCAAATAAGAGCGAGAAGAGAAACAACGGAACGGTCGTCAACTAGTAATGATCAAGAAGTGATCCTGAACTCCTACTTACGCCAAACATAACCCAAAACCGTGTTCACTTCCCGGACTCCGCCGAAAAGAAACCATCATGGCTACACACACGGTTGATGTATTTTAGTTAAGTCGAGTGTCAAGTTCTCTACAACCAGACATTAACAAATTCCCATCTGCCACATAACCGCGGGCACGGCTTTCGAAAGATAATACCCTGCAGGGGTGTCCCAGCTTGGCCCATTATAAGCTCTCACGGTCAACGAAGGATAAACCTTCTCCCGGGAAGACCTGATCAATCTTGGAATCCCGGTTTACAAGACATTTCGACAATGGTAAAACAGGACCAGCAAGACCACCCGAATGTGCCGACAAATCCCAATAGGAGCTGCACATATCTCGTTCTCAGGGCACACCGGATGAGCAGTCCGTACAACTAAAACCAGGCCTCAAGTTTCCCCGAGGTGGCGCTGCAAAGGGCTCTAGTTTGGACTAACACTCGGAGGAGCACTCGCCCGGGGGGGTTAAAATAAAGATGACCCTTGAGTCTGTAGAACTCAACGGAAAAAGGCTTAGGTAGGCAAATGGTAAAACCAAGGTTGGGCCTTGCTGGAGGAGTTTTATTCAAAGCAAACTGTCAAGGGGGTCCCATAAATCACCCAACCGCGTAAGGAACGCAAAATCAAGGAACATAACACCGGTATGACAGAAACTAGGGCGGCAAGAGTGGAACAAAACATCAGGCATAAGGCCGAGCCTTCCACCCTTTACAGAGTATATAGATGCATTAATTAAGATAAGAGATATTGTGATATCCCAACATAAACATGTTCCAACATGGAGCAATCTTCAACTTCACCTTCAACTAACACGCTATAAGAGGGGCTGAGCAAAAGCGGTAACATAGCCAAACAACGGTTTGCTAGGAAGGGTGAAAAAAGTTTAGAGGTTCATGGCAATATGGGAGGCATGATATAACAAGTGGTAGGTAGCGCGGCATAGCAATTGAGCGAACAACTAGCAAGCAAAGATAGAAGTGATTTCGAGGGTATGGTCATCTTGCCTCAAATCCCGCTAGGAAGAAGAACGAGTCCATGAAGAAGACAAATGGACGTAGTCGAACGAATCCTCACAACTCCGGAATGAAACCGAAGGTAACGAGACAAGCAAACCGGAAAGAAACAAACAACATAGTAAACAACCACCACATACACATGGCATGATGCACAATCAAGTATGATGCACGTCCGGTTTAAATGAAGCATGGCATGGCAAAATGCAAGAAACAATACTACAAATTCAGTGGAGCTCAATATGTAACAAGTTGCATATTGACGAAAACACCACATCAAATATTTAGTTCTCTCTCGTTTATGTACCCAACAATTTTAAATGTTGATTAACATGGCAAGAGGTGAAGCATTAGTAAACTAACTATTTAAGCAAGTTAAACGAGGCCGGAAACAATCAACAACAATTCCAGAAAATCCTCATGTCCATATTTTAGATTTGGTACTGTTCTGCCCTAAACCATATTTTAAAGTTGTTAAACAGCAAAATAAAGTGCACCATGCTAAACTAGGCATTTTTCTACCCCATTTACATATATAATTTATTAAAATCCAGGCTACGGTTATTTAGTTATGAAATAAATCATTTTAACATGGCATTTGAGCAAATTTAATCAAACAACAATTTAAACATTTTAAACATGGATGAAAGTGGCATTATGTGAAACTAGATAAAATTCTAAGCATTTTACATGTTTAAAACATTTTAATCCGATGCATGGTTGTTGAGTTATTAAATGCATGAAGAATAGGGGTTTTTCTATAAAACAGTAATTCTATGGATAAAGCTAAATCGCAACAGAGGGGAAAAACACGCATCGGGCCGAATCCATGCACTGGGCTGAAACAAAACATGAGCGAAGGGGGGTTTCTCACCATTGGCTATGGCCCAGGTCGGTGGGAGGCGGGGCACAGGCAGCAGAGGCGAGGCACTGGGCCTGGGCGCGGTCAACGCACACAAGCTTCGTGCGATGGTGGCTCGAGGCGGGGGAGTCGACCTCCTGCTCGAAGTAGAAGCAGAGGAGGAGGCGGCCGGACTGCAGAGGAAGCAGGCGGGCCACTTGCACCAGATGCACGCGAGCGAGCGCAGCGCTCGACCTGCTGCACGATGCAGATGAAGCAGGGGCGCAGCGCACGGGACAACAACGCCGGCGGGGGACTTGGGCGCGTTGTAGATGGAGGAGCGCTGGGACTTGGCGTGGGCATGGCGTCGCGAGGCGACGGCGCGAGAGGAACCGGGCGGAGGCGACCCGATCCGGCGGCGGGGAGCTCCTGGTGGATGAGGGCGACACCCTGGTGGATGAGGTCGCCGGCGGCGACTTGACTGACGAGGTCGACGGCTGTGGCTTCAGGGCAGGTGAGGAAGGCACGAGGAGGCAATGAGCTCGGGGTCGAGAGGAGACCAGGTCGAGCGTTTCTGCTCGGGACCACGAAGAGGTTCGAGGCCCGCGCGAGGTTTATCTCCAGCAGGCACTCGGGCACGGGAGCGAAGGCAGCGCCTTGATCCGTTCGGGATCGAGCGCAGAGTCGATCTAAGAAGGAGAGGTGGGGTTTGCTGGTTGGTGGGATGGGGAAAATGAGGAGAAGGCAGGATCGATTGGGTGGATCAGGCAAGATCCCGAGGAAAAGGGGAGACCAGGTGGAGCTAGTGGTGGCGGATGGGATGGATGGAATGGATCCCTAGAAAATAGGGTTTGGACTGTTTAAATAGCTAGGTGGACTAGCTTAAGGCAAAACGGACCCTCCGATCAAAATTGAACGGTCGAGAAAAATAGGCTGTGGAGTCCAATAAAGAAAACGGAGATGATTTATAGATGTTTGGGGATGATCCGGACCCAACGGTGATGACTGAGCGGGTCGGGTTCGGGACAGGTTTCGGACGCGCGCGAGAAGGGGTTTTGTGCATTGTGCAGAGAGGGTCAAACAGTCAGGCAACAAAAGAATGGTGGGTTTGAGAAAAGGTCAACGGAGGCGAGGAGGGACGCGACAACTACGAACGGATGCAAACTTTCAGAAAACATGCAGATGCAATGCTCATGATGACATGATGAAATGCAACAAACAAAATAAAACACATGGCGACAACCAAAAACATGGAAGGCGTCTGGAGCGTCGGTCTCGGGGCGTTACAACACTCCACCACTACAAAAGGATCTCGTCCCGAGATCTAGGATGGCACCGGAGAGAAACGGAAGAGGAAGAGGTAAAACAAACTTCCTTCTTTGACAAACGAGTGAAACCACGAACCTTGAGAGGTTAAATAATTTAAGGAAGAATACAATGGAGATGAACGCGATTACAAACACTCCACTAGATAAGAGGAACCTGGGATACGACGAGAGCCAAGAGATTAAGTGACAAGATAGATATTTAAACCACTCCGGTTAACACAAGATAGGGAAGAAATAAGAATGATATAATTTGGACAGCACTCCGACTGTAAATGGAAGGAATTGAACATGATCTTGACAAGATGAGAGGATACTCGATGAAATTAACAACACATTGCCTCCGGAACTAATGAAAGAATGGCACAAGGGGTAAGAAAGATTTCAGACAGCACTCTGGTTGAGGAAGGAGACAAAACTTGACAGAATGGGAAGAACTTGAAAAGAGGGCACGACACTCCGGTTGGAAATGGATAAGCACGAAAAGAAGACGGTCCTCACAAACCGAGAAGATGAGTGAAGAGAGCAACATCACAATGCCTCTGGAAGAAATAAATAATAGAAGATAGATCCTTGGAATAAAGAAAGGAGAAGAAAATGACAACTTCTGCCACAAATGAGCTTGGAAAGCATCCTTCCAAGAAGGTTATAACAGAGTTGTTGGAAAACCAACAACGAAATGAATAAGCTTGTTGTGGGCTTATGGAAAACTTCTCAAAATTATGAGGTGAAATTTTTGCCACTAACGAAAACAATTGCTTGCTTGAGATCAACGAAGAGATGAAAACTTCTCTCGCCGAGAGGATAGGAGAAAACTTGGATCATTGTTAGACACCACAATTAGCAACATTCCTTAGGGAAGGCTTTAGGTGAAACATGACACAAGATAAATCCAACGAAGAGATTGGTGGATTTAAAATATCTCATTCTTGACAACATGTGAATCATGAAACGCGAACTCAAATCATACTTGAACGATGCACCGGGAGAATATGAAGATGAACAAAGAGACATCAATTTAGAATAATTGGAGAACGAAGCTGAAAACTTAGAACGAAGAAATCTTCTCAAATGATGGCCTTTAGATGATCAAGAAATGAAAACAACTCTGAAATGCTCCGGATGGGTAAGAAAAGAATTACGCGATTGGAAACAATTATGAGAGGATGGCATAAGCTAGAACTATGAATCTTCAAGAGAACGGACCAAGATTCAAGAGAAATTCTACCTTGATCTTGAAATGTTGAGAATGACAATGTGAAACACCACCATGAATTGTTGAGGCACTCCGGAATGAAAATTAGAAAGGTTGAACCAACGATGAAAAGAATTCGAAAGCGATCTTGGAGAAAGAATATGACTGATGAAAATTCGTTCTTACGTCAAACTTTGAAATGAATTTGAGAATAACTCCAGAAAAATTAGAAGAGTCAGGTAAGATCCTGGGAAAAGACCTGTGGGTTAGGGCCCACTCAAAAGTTACACCGTTGAATGATTAAAAGAAAGATTGCACCGGTTGAATTAAATGGCTTGAATGTGATAACAACCTCGAAATAGCTTGAACGGATTGATAATGGAGACACAAATCTTCTGAGATATCTTCAGCACTCCAGAACAAATGAATGGCGAGAAGTGGATGATTAAGAGGTACACCGGCATGAGAAAGCATTTGAAACGAGGACAAGAATACGATCAACACTAAAAGCTTGACTTGAGTCCACCGGAGAAGAAAAAGAACGAAGAGTAATAAACTTGAAGAACATCTTCATGAGAACCACCGGGTAAGAGCATTGACGGAAAAGAATGAAGGGACTTCACATGAATAAAATGGATACTTGATTAAGAAATCTGGGTCCTTGAAGAAAAGGGTGGGAGGGCGGGAAAACAAAGGCAACTTGGGGCAGATGGAATAAACACCATTGCAAAGAACTGAGAATTGATCTCACGGATGTTGAAATGATCAGATCCACTTGAAGAGAAGCACGCCGGTTGGAAAAGAATTAACATGACGACCTCGATGATCAATAAGGATTAGTATTCACATAGCAATATGAGAACACCGTTTAGGGAAGGTATGGAATCAACACTTCGCATTGAAGCAACTCGAATACCACAAAACAAAACAAAAAACAAAGGATTGGCTTGCAGAATAAGCCGGAATAAACATATGATAAAGATTTCGTCCGAAGTTTTCGTGGTAGGGCCCACACCGCCTCGATCGTACAACACCATCATGTACAAGGCAGTGCACATGACATATGAAGCGTCCCCGAGTCGGCATAGCCAAGGACTCTTTAAGACACTACGAGACCACTGTAAAACCAACCATGGAAAGGCGGACCACTAGACGTCGAACCCCAATCTCATATCATGCATCTGTCGGAAAGATATCCTAGGAGCTACTTGAATTCCCACTTATAAACTCCCGAAACTTTCTGGTTATGCAATCAGGTGTTGGGGATACAGGGGACACAAAATATATCACCCAAACTAATAATACCTAGATCCAGTTGTATCCATCCTTCAACACATAACCTAGAAACCTTCGGAAATCATTTACCTCAACCTTCGAAAAGCATCCGTTATACGAGTTATGGCAATACTCCCGAACTCCCGCCCCAGTACTGGGTGGCGTCGAGGTGATCTCACCAACAACTGCATAAAAGAGATTTTCGATGTTGGCGAAACTCAGGTATTCCAGAACTGCAACGATAAAATTGTGACGACAACACCTCGGAGCTCAACTCCCCGGGACACTGCCACAACCCCTAAATGTCAGGAGGCACCAAGAACAATGTTCTCGTCACAAAAGCATCGGAACGATTCCAAGATACCCGCGTGATCCTAAAAAAATTGTAGTGAAATTTGAGGAGAGGAGAGTCAAAACTTCTACATCAGGAGGCCTCACCAGAGCGACGAAGGGACTGAGGAGTAAAAAGAATCCTACTCTCCGATATATATAATCCTAAGACTCAAAACATTTTTGTTCTAGACTCAACAACGAAAGCGATTCGATCAAGCAAGGGGCTCCTAAGTCGGGGATGGCTCTGATTACCAACTTGTAACGCCCACGATGCAGCTATATCTCCCACGTGTCGAGGCACGACTTAGAGGCATAACCGCATTGTAGGTTTTGTCGCAAGAAGGGTCATCTTCACACAATCCCATGTAATGAACAAGAATGGGATAAAGAGTTGGCTTACAATCGCCACTTCACACAATACATAAATAAATCATACATCAATCAGAGTACACACATAGGTCCGACTACGGAACCAAAATAAAAGAAGACAACCCCAAAAGCTAGATCCCCGATCGTCCCAACTAGGCTCCACTACTGATCAATAGGAAACGAAACAACACAACGAACAAGATCTTCATCGAGCTCCCACTTGAGCTCAGTTGCGTCACCTGCACTGGTATCCTTGACACCTGCAACTGTTTGGAAGTATCTGTGAGTCTCGAGGACTGAGCAATCTCACACCCGCGAGATCAAGACTATTTAAGCTTATGGGTAGGAAAGGGGTGTGAGGTGGAGCTGCAGCAAGCACTAGCATATATGGTGGCTAACATACGCAAATAAGAGCGAGAAGAGAAACAACGGAACGGTCGTCAACTAGTAATGATCAAGAAGTGATCCTGAACTCCTACTTACGCCAAACATAACCCAAAACCGTGTTCGATTCCCGGACTCCGCCGAAAAGAAACCATCACGGCAACACACGCGGTTGATGTATTTTAGTTAAGTCGAGTGTCAAGTTCTCTACAACCGGACATTAACAAATTCCCATCTGCCACATAACTGCGGGCACGGCTTTCGAAAGATAATACCCTGCAGCGGTGTCCCAGCTTAGCCCATTATAAGCTCTCACGGTCAACGAAGGATAAACCTTCTCCCGGAAGACCTGATCAGTCTCGGAATCCCGGTTTACAAGACATTTCGACAATGGTAAAACAGGACCAGCAAGACCACCCGAATGTGCCGACAAATCCCAATAGGAGCTGCACATATCTCGTTCTCAGGGCACACCGGATGAGCAGTCCGTACAACTAAAACCAGGCCTCAAGTTTCCCCGAGGTGGCACTGCAAAGGGCTCTAGTTTGGACCAACACTTGGAGGGGCACTGGCCCGGGGGGGTTAAAATAAAGATGACCCTTGAGTCTGCAGAACCCAAGGGAAAAAGGCTTAGGTAGGCAAATGGTAAAACCAAGGTTGGGCCTTGCTGGAGGAGTTTTATTCAAAGCGAACTGTCAAAGGGGTCCCATAAATCACCCAACCGCGTAAGGAACGCAAAATCAAGGAACATAACACCGGTATGACAGAAACTAGGGCGGCAAGAGTGGAACAAAACACCAGGCATAAGGCCGAGCCTTCCACCCTTTACCAAGTATATAGATGCATTAATTAAGATAAGAGATATTGTGATATCCCAACATAAACATGTTCCAACATGGAGCAATCTTCAACTTCACCTTCAACTAACACGCTATAAGAGGGGCTGAGCAAAAGCGGTAACATAGCCAAACAACGGTTTGCTAGGAAGGGTGAAAAAAGGTTAGAGGTTCATGGCAATATGGGAGGCATGATATAACAAGTGGTAGGTAGCGCGGCATAGCAATAGAGCGAACAACTAGCAAGCAAAGATAGAAGTGATTTCGAGGGTATGGTCATCTTGCCTGAAATCCCGCTAGGAAGAAGAACGAGTCCATGAAGAAGACAAACGGACGTAGTCGAACGAATCCTCACAACTCCGGAATGAAACCGAAGGTAACGAGACAAGCAAACCGGAAAGAAACAAACAACATAGTAAACAACCACCACATACACATGGCATGATGCACAATCAAGTATGATGCGCGTCCGGTTTAAAAGAAGCATGGCATGGCAAAATGAAACAAACAATACTACAAATTCAGTGGAGCTCAATATGTAACAAGTTGCATATTGACGAAAACACCACATCAAATATTTAGTTCTCTCTCGTTTATGTACCCAACAATTTTAAATGTTGATTAACATGGCAAGAGGTGAAGCATAAGTAAACTAACTATTTAAGCAAGTTAAACGAGGCCGGAAACAATCAACAACAATTCCAGAAAATCCTCATGTCCATGTTTTAGATTTGGTAATGTTCTGCCCCAAAACCATATTTTAAAGTTGTTAAACAGAAAATCAAAGTGCACCATGCTAAACTAGGCATTTTTCTACCCAATTTACATATATAATTTATTAAAATCCGAGCTACGGTTATTTAGTTATGAAATAAATCATTTTAACATGGCATTTGAGCAAATTTAATCAAACAGCAATTTAAACATTTTAAAGATGGATGAATGTGGCATTATGTGAAACTAGACAAAATTCTAAGCATTTTACATGTTTAAAACATTTTAATCCGATGCACGGTTGTTGAGTTATTGAATGCATGAAGAATAGGGGTTTTTCTATAAAACAGTAATTCTATGGATAAAGCTAAATCGCAACAGAGGGGAAAAACACGCATCGGGCCGAATCCATGCACTGGGCCGAAACAGAACATGAGCGAAGGGGGGTTTCTCACCATGGGCTATGGCCCAGGTCGGTGGGAGGCGGGGCACAGGCAGCAGAGGCGAGGCACTGGGCCTGGGCGCGGTCAACGCACGCAAGCGACGCGCGGTCGTGGCTCGAGGCGGGGGAGTCGACCTCCTGCTCGAAGCAGAAGCAGAGGAGGAGGCGGCCGGACTGCAGAGGAAGCAGGCGGGCCACTTGCACCAGATACTCGCGAGCGAGCGCAGCGCTTGACCTGCTGCACGATGCAGATGAAGCAGGGGCGCAGCGCACGGGACAACAATGGCGGCGGGGGACTTGGGCGCGATGTAGATGGAGCGGCGCTGGGACTTGGCGTGGGCAGGGCGTCGCGAGGCGACGGCGCGAGAGGAACCGGGCGGAGGCGAACCGATCCGGCGGCGGGGAGCTCCTGGTGGATGAGGGCGACACCCTGGTGGATGAGGTCGCCGGCGGCGACTTGACTAACGAGGTCAACGGCTATTACTTCAGGGCAGGTGAGGAAGGGACGAGGAGGCAACGAGCTCGGGGTCGAGAGGAGACCAGGTCGAGCGTTTCTGCTCGGGACGACGAAGAGGTTCGAGGCCCGCGCGAGGTTGAGCTCCAGCAGGCACTCGGGCACGGGAGCGAAGGCAGCGCCTTGATCCGTTCGGGATCGTGCGCAGAGTCGATCTGAGAAGGAGAGGTGGGGTTTGCTGGTTGGTGGGATGGGGAAAATGAGGAGAAGGCAGGATCGATTGGGTGGATCGGGCAAGATCCCGAGGAAAAGGGGAGACCAGGTGGAGCTAGTGGCGGGGGATGGGATGGATGGAATGGATCCCTAGAAAATAGGGTTTGGACTGTTTAAATAGCTAGGTGGACTAGCTTAAGGCAAAACGAACCCTCCGATCAAAATTGAACGGTCGAGAAAAATAGGCTGTGGAGTCCAATAAAGAAAACAGAGATGTTTTATAGATGTTTGGGGATGATCCGGACCCAACGGTGATGACTGAGCGGGTCGGGTTCGGGACAGGTTTCGGATGCGCGCGAGAAGGGGTTTTGTGCATTGTGTAGAGAGGGTCAAACGGTCAGGCAACAAAAGAATGGTGGGTTTGAAAAAAGGTCAACGGAGGCGAGGAGGGACGCGGCAACTACGAACGGATGCAAACTTTAAGAAAACATGCAGATGCAATGTTCATGATGACATGATGAAATGCAACAAACAAAATAAAACACACGGCGACAACGAAAAACATGGAAGGCGTCTGGAGCGTCGATCTCGGGGCGTTACATCAAGTGTGCGGCCACCGCTGGCGCCCTCCCGATGCTCTGCTCACCTGTCGTCAGCAACGTACAAGTCACCAAGACCCTCATCGACGGCGGCGCAGGGCGTAACATCCTGTTCGTCGTGACGTTCGACAGCCTCCAAGTGCCATACGATCACCTTCAGCCTACCAAGCCCTTCTCAGGATTGACCGACGGCTCCACCACCCCGATATGGCAGGTCCTCCTCCCTGTCACCTTCAGACAGCGCGACAACTACCGCACCGAGCTCATCGACTTTGACGTTGCTCACATCAGTCTGCCATACAATGCCATCCTCGGGTATCCGCCCTGGCCAAGTTCATGGCGGTGACCCACCAAGGCTACAACATCCTCAAGATGCCAGGAAGCGGCGGGATCATCAACGTCCCCTGCGAAGAAAGAGATGCAGTGTGCTCCCTCGAGCACGCCTTCCAAGCGGCAGCAATCGAAGACCCCGACAACAGTGGTGCGTAGTACCCTCCTGAGGCCGTCCCCAAGAAGAAGCAGCTACTCCGCATAGGGCCTCAGGGGAGTGGCGTCTCTGTCGGTGCAACATCAGGATCAGCGCCGCGCCTGGGGCACCTCCCTCCCTGGCATAGGAAGGCACGCCTGGCGCCCTCCTCGGGCAGGGCTCGGGGCCTCTCTTCAAGAGAGCCTCAGACCTAGCCAACATCATGAGGGAGGTGCTCAGGCACCACATGGAGGCATGCTTTGCGGCAGGTTTCCCTCAGAAGGACACCGGGCGAGGAGCGCCCGGCGCTAAGGAGTTCATCACCAAGGCCACTCAAGAGCTGCAGGATGCAAGAGCCATTCACGGCAACCGCCGCCCACCTGGCGCAGCTCCCCATCCAGGCGAGGATGGCGGGCTGCGCGTCTGCGTCGACATCCCAGGGATCAACAGGGCCTCGTCTCAGGAGGTCTTCTGGCCTTCGCGCGTGGGACGTTGCTAGGGCCCACCTCACAGCTATGTTCACATGCCATTCGGCATTGTTGGTGTTCTGGGAACGGGGGTCCCCAGACTTGCTTGCCTGCGGCCCACGGCGTGGCTATGCTAGCGGGCCAGTACGGCCCATCTTCACCAACAAAGCATTCAAGACCCTCGCGAGGGGCCAAGCCTCGTTAGGCAGATGACACAAGACCTCCTCAGGAGCGACCCCTCTAGGCTACCTCGCGAGGAGCGGAGATATCAAGGTGGGGCAAACCTCACGAGGCTCTCATGACGTGAGCCATGACAACCGGCACCAGGGGGCGCCAGGCGGGCGCCCGCGCGTGCAGCGTCCTTGTTTCCTCTTTGGTGCTAAGGAGGCAGGCGCAGGCGCTGAGTACCGAGGCATCAGGCAAAGGTTTCCATATTGGTGCAACAAGACCAAGACCAGCAGGATGGCAAGACGGAGGTCACCGTGGAGCCCAAGACGGCGTCACCACCAGAGCCTTTTGCAGGCGAAGACCGCTTTTGTCAGTATAGCTTGTACTAGCTGTCCCCTTTCAAATTTGCCCGCCGTTGTTGGCTCCCTTCCCGCTCAATATTTGGGGAGAGGACCAGGGTTTATATAAGTAAAGCTAGCCACTACAGAGGAGGCATCGGGTTCTCATCCACAAGTCCACCGAGCACAAGAACACCTCAACCTCAGGAGGATGTTCTTCCCCTTGTACTGTTCTTCATCAGCCCAAGAGGCAATCGACCACCACACACTGGAGTAGGGTATGACACCACAACGGTGGCCCGAACTAGTGTAAATCTCATGTCTTTCCGTGTTGTGAGTTCGTCGAGTTCGTCCGTGAGATCTTAGCGAGCTAGGGCGTAGATCAGTAGGAGGGGAAACTTCGCGCACACTCCAGAGTTCGAACCTTAAGGGTTTTGCCGGAACCCCACATCCGACATTTGGCGCGCCAGGTAGGGGTGCGCCGGAGCTTCTTCTCCGCCAATCGACTTGCCGACGCTCCGTGGCCACGATGCCCGGCGACCCAAGGGCTGATTCTGACCGCTCGGCAGCTTGGCCAGCCCGGGTGGTGACACCTACCCATGAAGACCCCAACCCCGCACTCCAGGCGCCGCGAGCGCCATCCAGCGTTGCGGGGCGCGGGCGGCGCGGCCAGGCATCGTCCACCCTCACCCCATGGCAAGTGCGAGCCGCTGCAAGGGCAGCAAGCCACGCTGCAGCAACAACGCCACATTAACGGCGGGAGCAGGCAAACATGCGGGCAGCGCTGACGGTGGCGCGAGAGCTACTGCGGTGCCTGATGATGGAGAGCGGCCGGGATGCCCTGCTGGAGCGCGTCGCCGTGCTGTTGGATGCGGCAGCATCGGGAGCGCTGCCCTTCTGCTATCAGCTTCCCTCCACAGCCTGGCCGGTGTCTCACGGTGGGCCTCGCCGCAACCATGCTCCATCAGGTGCGCCTGGGGGCTTCGTCAACACCAGCATGGCCGGCGGCGTCGTGGGCTCAACCGCCCCCATGCCGCCCACGACGAGCATGGGTACAAGCATTGCCCCCCATGGTTCCAGTGGCATGCCGTGTTACCATCCTCAGGACGTCGCGCAGGCCCGGGCAACATGGAATGTGGGGCACTACGGCGAGGTGTTCGGGGTGGCAGCCTCGGAGGCCTACGTGCCCCGCATGATGGACCAGGAGTACGCACTGGAGGACGACCCTGGCTCGATCCTCGGAGAAGAGTGGGAAGAAGGGACATTGGAAGTTAAGGCCTTCCAGGAACCGACAGAGAACCGCAACGATCGCGCCAGCGACAACGGCTACAGGGTACCACTAATCTCTCAGGATCGGGCTTACGCTAACCATGGGCTGCAAGTGAATCAGGTCACGGCATCGGTCGGCGACCCCGGCGCGGCAGCATCCCTTCCGCCGGGCGAATGACGCTGGGGGCCACGAGGAGGGAGCCAGGAGCAAGGCCGCTTCCCACGTCACGTGAAGCCAGGCAACGTCCGGAGGTAGGCCCTCTGCCGGGGAGGTGCCGGCGAGCCTTCCCCCGACAGAGGACTCGTGGTCGCCGGGGGCACCGCTGGCGTCCCGTTTCCCCCCTTTGTGTCGTCCAGGTTGCCGGTCGGCTCAAAGGTGGTCGAGGGAGGCTCAAGGCGGGGCCCTTGTCTAGCGATATGAAGCAAGGCCGGTTCCTGTGAAGAAGGCCCAGTGCCTGTGAAGCTCGCCGCCCGTGACACTCTCACGTAATAATGAGTGGGGTTGTACACGCCCCGGAGTCTCAGGGGTGACGGCCTCAGGCCCTGGGACTCCCTCCCACGCCTAGTGGCAGCACTTAGCTCCGCGCTGGTGAGAAGACTTGAAGACCTGAAGACTAGACTAGGTTCCGGAAGCGGCCATTTGCTTTGGATCTTTTCTTCTGTAGCCTTGCTTTCTGGATTTGGATTTAAGTTTAAGTCAAGTTTTTATCGATGCGTGCGGGGGGTGCATTTTCTCGTTCAAAGTGATTTCTCGCCATCTGGTTCTTACCTTGTCCTCGAGCTCACGCTCGCCGCCTCCCCCTTTTGGGCCCCTCGCGAGCGGGGCTGGGCCCAGCATGTGCGACGCGCGCGCCGATCGGCGCAGGAACCTCACGAGGCCCTCCCGGGCAGGTCACAGACCCTTCAGGAGCCCTGCGGCGACTCTCGACCCTACAATACGATTCAGGGCCTGCCCCAGCTAAGGTAAACCGCAGCGGCAAGACTTGCCATCAGGCTCATGGCCGGTCGAAACGCACCCTTCATTCAGCACAGAGAGATAGAAATCATGATTCAATTACATGAGGGGCTCCCCCTCCCAAAATGCTCTCACAATCTTCAGGGGCCACGCCCGAGTTTTTGCATACAGGGCGAAGCAGTAAAAAGACGAGGAATTAGCCGGATATGTCGCTCGCCGCGTCCTCCACGTCATCTTCGGATGCACCGCTCGCGTCACTGACGTCGTCGTTGGCACCGCCGCCGCCATCACCAGCGCCGGCGTCCCCATCATCGACTACGTCGCCTCCGTCTGCAGCGACTACCACCACGTCGTCCTCTGAAGTGAAGGCTCTGACCAATGCATCCACGTTGTCCTCCACCCACCGCGCCAGGTCGCCCCGGACGGCCTGTGGTACGGGGCCAATGGTGGAGTCGAAGTCGAAGTCGGGGAGGGTGTTCTTGAGGTGGCTGAAGACGCGGGAGAACGCGCGCCCGAGCAGACCCCGGCTCCTCTCCTCCATGAGCCAGCGAGCCCTGTCGAACCGGGCTTCCAGGCGCGTCACCACATTGGTGAAGAAGATCAGGTGGCTGGCGTAGTCATTCGAGTGGGGGGCAGTGCATTCTCATCGCAGATGTGGCCCAGGGCGGTATTAGCTCTGTTCCGGAGGTCCTGAAGCATGTGTGCATGCTCGCGCTCCAGCGTCTGTCATTGGAGCACTTCCTCCCTGTTTTGCCGCATGACAGCCTCGGCGTCATCAACTCGTTTCCGAAGAGAAAGCAGCTTGGCGCGGGCGGAGGCCAAGTCCGCCTGCGCAGTAACCAGGGTGGCAGCCGTGGCCTCCCCACGCCTCTCCGCCTCGTCCAACCCTGGCCTGAGGGCAGCGGCCCTGCCCGCATCCTCTATTCCTGCGAGCTTTAGCTTCAAGTCGTACCTACCCTCCAGGTCTGCGCGAACCTTGGCCACCCGGCTGTCGACTTCCTCATGGACCCTGGCCTCGCGAGTCCCGACGGCATCTTCCACCTGAACAACTTGACGCTCCCTCGTCTCGAGTTGTTCGAGCTCAAGGCTGCGCTCCACGGCTTCCAGAGCCAGCGCCTCCTCGCGCCTCGGGACCTCCTCTTCCTCTGCGGGGGTCCCCCTCAGCGATGCAAGGGCGGCCCTGCACGCCTCCACCTGCTGCTCGAGGGACGCACTCCAGGCCTGGAGCTCCCACGCGCGCTTCTCCGCAGCCTCCCGACGGCGGTCAGCCTCGCGAGCCTCCTCCAAGGCTCGGGAGCAAGCTTCGCGGGAAACCTTGAGGGACGCCTCGGCCTTCGCATTGTCAAGATCATGCTGATAGCGGCCAAGATTGATGGCCATCCTCAGCTTATGCCATTCCTGCACTAGACGAAGACCTTCAGCCTCAAGGCGCGAGTCGATGCCCGCAAGTTCTTCACCAAGTCGGCTCATCGTGCCCATCGGCTCCTGGAAAAGCTCGTGGGAACGACGCTTCGCCCACGCTCGGATTCGAACGCATGGCCCACCTCGTTCTCCACCTCGGGGGCTGCAGGCGGGACATCAAGTGGCGCACCACCTCTCGGCAGGGCGCTGGGGGCTGGAGCCGCTCCATGCGCCAGCTCGACGTCGTGAGAAGCTCCGGCCGGACGCGGCCCGCTTCTTGAGGAGGAGCCGAAGGTCGAAGTCAACCAGTCGATTTCCATAACCAGAGGAGGAGACCGGGGAACGCCTGCCAGGCTCCAAGCCAGACCGTGCAGGAAGGGCAGTGAAGCCGCAGATTCAAGGCTCCATGAAGGAGAGCGCGCCCCCTTTGCCGACCCGGTTCTGGGCGCGGCGTGCAGGCTCGGGGTGCACAAGGCTAGCGGGGGTGCCGAGGAAGGCAAGGATTGCTTCACGAGGGACCCGACGGCCCTGGCAGAAGGGGTCCTGAAGAGCTAACGTCGGGAAGGAAAGCAGCAATCAAGGAATCACAAGGTGCAGTACTTACTCGTCGGTAGCAAAGTACTTTCGCCGCTTCAACAACCCGAAGATGTCGTTGCTACTCAGGGATACTTTCCTCTTGCGGAGCTCCTCGAAGTCCACGAAAAGCCGACTGAAGCGCTGGACATGACGACCGGTGCGAGGCGGGGCCGAAGAAGAGCTTGGAGGGACAACTTCAGGGGTGCCTGGCTGTGGTGAACAGTCGGGCGCCGTCTCGCTGCGACCTCCCGAGGCTTCGGGGGCTTTGACCTCAGGAACCACATGTTGCACCGCCTCAGTAACTGACGCCCCAGGGGAGGGATTGCGAGCTCCCAAGCACGACGCCCCCGGGTCACCGCGCGGCATGTGCTCTTCAGCGCTTGGGACGCCGGCCTTCGTCGAAGCTCGCTCTCCTGCACCCTCACTTGGGGTGAGCTCGGCACCGGTGGGGAGGAAGGGGACCACACCGACGGGGTTCTTGCGGGGCACCACCAGGCCGATCGGGCATAGGCTCCACTCATCAAAGGAGGGCATGCTCGCGGCAAACTCATCCTTGTTCTCGCAACGATATATCAGGCAGCTCTTCCTGGGCATGTCGTCCGGCAGAGGGGTACCCGTCAGGATCATAAGCACTGTCTCCCGCTTCTTAAGAGGAAGCCCTTCCTCTTGAAACCTCATGTGGTCCTGACTGCTGAGCAAGGCCCACAACGGGCGGGAATGGCGCTGAAGCGGAGCGACTCAACGCTTGACGAACTCCTTCACCACCATAGGCGCAGTCACGCCGCAGTCCTTCAACCTCCTCAGCCTGGCCCAGACGGGAGTGAGGAGGGGGCTCGTGAGCTTCTGATGGCCCCAACCAGAGTTTGGAACAGCAGGCCCCGCCGGAGCATGGAGCAGAGGACTCAGCACACCGGCGTCGACAAACACCCATCGTGCCCGGAACTCGCTCGTGGATGAAGGAAGCTCAAAGTCAATCCCCGCGCCCACCGTCGCGGCCACGGCCTGGAAGGTCACGCACCCCGAGCTCTGACAAGGGTCTGTTAGATGCAATGAGAAGAAATGGCGGATGAAGGCCACCGAAGGAGCGATGCCCATCATGGCTTCACACAAAAAGGCGAAGACGGCGAGAAGGGTCACAGATTGGGGGTCGAGATGTAGCATGTGGATCTAATAATGCTCGAGCACCGCGTTGAAGAAGGCGGAGAAGGGAGGAATCAGGCCAGCCCAGAGGGTATCTATGAAGATTGGGACCTCAGTGGCAGCCCGGGCCATGCGAGTGCGAGACGCGGGCCAAGCCACCGTCTCTCCCCACTCGTTGAAGCTAGAAGCGAGTATTGGACGCACCTTATCCATGGCCTCGTCATTGAGCACCCGGGATCGGCCGAGCGCTGGCTCGACGACCGGAGGCGCGCTTGGCGAAGACTAGGGTTTCTTCCCCTTGTCTGCTTGTTTTGGCGCCATGGCGATGGAGCCGGCAGGAGGCAGGTCAGATTGGAGAGGAGAAGCAGAATCTCGAGGAAGCAGAGAGATTGGGGAAGCAAGACACGGGCGACGGAGGAATAACTATTGTAGATTGCGGGGGCCGCATAGCCAGGCGAATTCAAAGGCAGCATGGGGAAGTGGAGACGCCCCACGTCCAATCAACTGCCACGCGTCGACCGAGGCTGCAGGCTTTGGGGACCCGCGGCGCTCCGTACTTGACCCTTGGCTTCGCCGCGAAGCCAAGCCCGAGCGCACCTTGTGCCCGGGGGCTGCTCTCGGCATTCTGGGAATGGGGGTCCCCAGACTTGCCTGCCTGCCGTCCACGGCGTGGCTATGCTAGCGGGCCAGTATGACCCATATTCACCAACAAAGCATTCAAGACCCTCGCGAGGGGCCAAGCCTCGCGAGGCGGATGACGCAAGACCTCCTCAGGAGCAACCCCTCTAGGCTACCTCGTGAGGAGCAGAGATATCAAGGCGGGGCAAACCTCGCAAGGCTCTCGTGACGTGAGCCATGACAACCGGCACCAGGCGGGCGCCCGCGGGTGCAGCGTCCTTGTTTCCTCTTTGGTGCTAAGGAGGCAGGCACAGGCGTGGAGTACCGAGGCATCAGGCAAAGGTGTCCATATCGGTGCAACGAGACCAAGACCAGCAGGACGGCAAGACGTAGGTCACCGTGGGGCCCAAGACGGCGTCACCACCAGAGCCTTTTCCATGCGAAGACCGCTTTTGTCAGGATAGCTTGTACGAGCTGTCCCCTTTCAAATTTGC
Organism: Triticum aestivum; assembly: GCF_018294505.1. Taxonomy (NCBI): domain Eukaryota; kingdom Viridiplantae; phylum Streptophyta; class Magnoliopsida; order Poales; family Poaceae; genus Triticum; species Triticum aestivum. The sequence goes on along the minus strand of NC_057808.1, from coordinate 163,744,489 downwards.
CCGCCGTTGTTGGCTCCCTTCCCGCTCAATATTTGGGGAGAGGACCAGGGCTTATATAAGTAGAGCTAGCCACCATAGAGGAGGCATCGGGTTCTCCTCCACAAGTTCACAGAGCACAAGAACACCTCAACCTCAGGAGGCTGTTCTTCCCCTTGTACTGTTCTTCATCAGCCAAAGAGGCAATCCACCACCACACACTAGAGTTGGGTATTACACCACAACGGTGGCCCGAACCAGTATAAATCTCGTGTCTTTCCGTGTTGCGAGCTAGGGCGTAGATCGGTAGGAGGGGAAGAACTTCGCGCGCACACCCGAGTTCGAACCTTAAGGGTTTTGCCGGAACCCCACATCCGACAGGCGTGCCGAGCGTGGCGGCCTCCTTCCAGCGCAGCCTGCAGAGCGTCCTGGCGGCTGAGGAGGCTAGGCATCACGCAGTCCTAGCGGAGATGGAGACGGTCTTTGAGAGACCGCCTAGGCCCCCAGAGCCTCCCGAGGATCAGGGCCCCAGTGGCTCATGAGGAGCAACCCCTTCGCCACGCATCTTCAGCTACCCCAACATCCCTTCGACAACGGAACCAGGTGACATTTTCCAAGTTTATTTAGCTGGGAGCGCCCCCCGGGCTGCATCATTCCCAGGCCGCGTGGGCCTGTCCCTGCGGCATGTATCCTTTTACGTCTTTAGCTTACTCTGCTGGGGGCGCCCCTCGGGCTGCATCATCCCCAGGTCACTCGGGTCCGACCCAGTGGCATGTATCGTTCTTGCATTTACCTAAGATAGTTCGCTTTCCATGCATGATCTATCTATGGTTATCACCTACTTGATTGTCACCCACCACGAGAGCCGCGCGCCGATTGTATTTCTTCAGGATCCTTCGCATAAGAAGGCCAGGCACAACGTCTGTGCTCGGGCCCGTCCCTGCAGCGTCGATAAATCCAATGGCTGAGCTCTGTCTGGTGGGCCGGTCCCTTTCATGTCACCTCCTGGGGTCGTTGGTGCTTGGCCTTCTCATGCGACAAGCTCAGGAGATTCATTCGGTGCAGGATTGTCTAACCATCTTGCAGGACCGCCACACCTAACAAAAACCAAGACCAGGCGCAACCTGCCTTGAGGTAGGGCCTCGTGAGTCCCGCGCTGGCTCACGAGTGCCCAGACACACCTCGTCTAGCCCTGCAATGCAAGCCACATGTCAGGGCGGGGCTGTACACTCCCCGGGGGCTCTACTCAGAGGGAGCCCTCACCCACGCACTAGTGGAAGCACCATGCTCCACGCTGGCAGTCGATACTACCGAGGAGCGGTTATGCCCGTGCAAGTGCGGAAGTGCTATGCTCCACGCTGGTAATAAACAACTAAGGGCGACCCCATGGCCGTATCAACCTCAGGGAGCCCTTGAGCTCAGTGTCTGGCATCATCGCAACACCTCCCCTCGGGAGAGTCGCGTGAGGCGGCTGGGCACGGGGGCTGCGCTCGGGTCACGCCCAAGCGTACACCACCCTGCCAGGTCCCCCGGACCAGGTCGTCGCGCGCCCCTCCCGAGCCGAGCCTCGGTGAGGGAAAAGGTATGAAGGTCATTTGAGTGTCAAGGGGGACTCCTAAGCATCACAACTCAGGAGCCTAACTGGCCACGTAGCCGCTCACTCCTTGGTCTCGTCCTGGTGATCCGGACGACCCAACGGCGGTTGAGGTATGCACGGGGTCGGGCCCTGCCGACATAGAACACTAGACCTATTCCTGCATTTCCTTTCCGTAAGCTGTTTGCGCATCAAGGGGGTCTCCTGAGCATCGTGACTCAGGAGCCTAACTGGCCACGTAGCCCCTCACCCCTTGGTCTCGTCCTGGTGATCCGGACGACCCAACGGCGGCTGAGGTATGCACGGGGTCGGGCCCTACCGACGTAGAACGTAAAGCAAATGGGAAGGAAATCACAAAATCTCAAGCAAATATTACAAGACATATTGTTCTCCCGATACCAAATGCAAGTCTAAATGCCTCCCCGAGGCATGGTCCATTTTGCAGAAACTAAACAGGAAAGGAGCCACCAGCAAGTCATCTCGTCATCCCCGGACGTCGGCGCCGTCGCCAGCAAGAGATGCTTCTTTTTCAACGGCGTTGCCCTCACCTGCACCACCCGCTGGAGTTGCAGGGTCAGCAGCACCACCAGTCGAGGGTGCGGGGTCGAAGGCACGGAACTTCTTCAGCAAGGCTGCCACCTGACCCTTCACGGCTTCAGCAGCAGCTGCGAAGTGCTCGGTGTCCATGGGCTCCAGCAGCACATCAAGGTGGGCGGCGGGATCGCGAAGATAAAGGTGGCTGATGACGCGCGTTAGTGCGGCCGAGGAAAGAACGCTGGCTTCCGCCTCTGCCAAGGGGCCGATACCGCTCACCACTTCCTCAAGCGCCTCGACCAGATAAGGAAGAAGCTGGACGGGGCCCTCGTTGGCGGTAGCCAGTGGCTCCTCCAAGCCCTTCTCGTAGAGCCACCGCAGCGCCTTGCGAGACCTCTCCTCGAGGAGCTCGAAGGCCGTGTGGTCCTCGGCCAGGACCTTCGCCTTGGTGTCAAGTTCGGCCTTCTCCGCTTCCACCTTCTGCTCCAGCTTCTCCAGCCGGCTGCGCTCCGCGGTCTGCGCCTTCGCCAACTGCTCCAGCTCGGTGTGGCGACCCTTGATGGCGTCCTCCCGGGCCTTCATCTTCTCCTCCTCCGCCTTGCGGCCTCGAGCTTCTTCCGCACGCTCACTGCGCAGAGTCTTCAGTTCGGCCTCCCGCACCCGGCAGCGATCCTGGGCAGCCTCGGCATCTTTCGGCGCCACCTCGCGAGCTGCCGAAGTCTGAGCAGCGACCTACTTGTCCTTCTTGATGGTCGCTGCCGCCTGGCTCAGCGCCAGCCGAACGGACACGTTTGAGTGAAGCCATCCAGAGACCAGCTCCGAGCGCCTGGCTACCAGGTGCGGGTCGGCGCCTTGAAGATCTTCTCGCAGCAGGGTCATCGCGGAAAGAGTGCGCTCTAGGACTTCAGGGGAGGCGGAAGGACCTGGAGATAGCAGTGCGGCAGAAGTGGGAGGAGGCGACGTCGTCACCATGGCCTGGGAGGCCGGAAGCTCCTGAGCTCTGGGGACCTCGGCGACCAAGTCTGGAGCCATCAGGGCCATGGGGGCCGACTCCTCCCAGGGATGCTCCCCCAAGCCTCGCGAGGATGATCGGGCTGGAGAAGCACGAGCGCCGTTGCTGCCCTTACCCATGGAGAGGGGTGCGGCCGCAGGAGGCGATCTGGTCTCGAGCAGTACCTCCTCATCCTCCTTCCTCTTCTTCCTGCGGGCGTCGGCCTAATTGCACAATGGAGAAGCATCAAGGATGAGCAGCAGAACCAAGAATAAGGCAGGACAAGAACACTTACTGGTCCACCACGGCGTAGTCCCTCTGCTTCTTAAGCTTGAAGCGTGAGAGCCTCGCAGCCTGAGGCGCAGGCGCGTGGGTTCCAGGAGCGGAAGAGGGGGCAGTAGATGGGCCGGAAGCAGCTCCGGGTGGTGTCGGAGTAGAAGCGTCGTCTCGGAAGATCAGCGCTGACCTGCTCCTCGTCGGAACCTCGGCCGGTGGCTTCCTCTGGTGGCTGGCCTTGGACCTCGAAGAGCCCCCAGCCACGGGTGGCTCCCCTTTCTCAGGGGGGACATCAGCCTCGTCATCATCATCAGGCAAGGTGCGGAGGATGTCGGCCTTGCGTAAGGGAGAGGTCTCCCCATCCATTTGGGGGTCGCCTCTGAGTCGCGCTCCTCTTCCCCCTCGCTGCAGGAATCGCCAGAAGACACGACCACCGGCGACATCGCTGTCAGGACCCCAGGGGGCGCCGGCGGCACTAGCCCGCTCTTGTCGAAGGTGGGCATGGCGGCCGCAACCTGCGCCCTATCCTTGCGAAGGAACAAGGGAACGAAGGCACTCGGCGGATATTCCTGGCCGTCACCGACCAGGAGGCGGAGAGCCACAACCAGCTCTTCTCCAGACAAGGCCTCCGGACTCAAGCGAAGCCTATCTTCCTCGCCCCCAAGCATCCACAAGGGGCGTGAGCGTGCCTGGAGCGGAGCCACACGCAGCATCAGGAATTCCCTCAGGAGCATGGCCCCCGTCAACTTCGCCGCCTTCGCGTTGCCCGGCTTCAGGTCGGCAGTCATCTTCTCCAGCACTGGCTTCGCCCGGTCGTCAGTAAGCTTCACACAGGGCCACCCTTCGTCAGCCTGGGGCATCTCCGTCAGCAGCATCAACCGTGGGTGGACGCACTTGGCACCCATCATGACCCACTTGCTCCTGAAGCCCTCGGCCTTCTTTCCGGCCTTTGAGATCGCGTTGGCCTTCCCGACCGCGACGAAGTTGGCGCACCCTGAGGTGTGGCCGTCATTGATCCGGAGGAAGAAGAAGTGGCGCAACAAAGCCATGGACGGCTTCACCCTGACGTATGCCTCACAGTAGAAGGCGAAGATTGACAGGAGAAGAACAGAGTTGGGATGAAGATGAAGGGCTTGCAGCTTGTAAAGGCTGAGGACGGCGTAGAAGAAGTCGGAGAAGGGGGAACCAGCCCCGCACCGACGCTGCTCATGAAGAAGGGGTAGAAGGTGCTTCTCGAAGCCTCCGGCTCGGCGGAGCCAGCCCGGAGCTCGGTCTTCCCCTTCTCGTTGTCCTCCCCCGTCGTCAGCAGACGCGTGGCGGCGAGGTTCTTCTCTGAGACATTGGGCGCATCCAGAGCCGGCACGTACCAGGTGGGCGGCGAAGCGGCCTTGACCTCTCGGGGCGCCATTGGTCGCTGGCTTGGAAGGGAATTGGAGAAGATCTGGAGATTTCGGAAGCAAGGGGCGAGAAAGGGGATCTGGAGCAAGACGAAGGAAAGTAATGAAGGCAAGCGTTGCCCGCGCCAGCCTTTTGTCAGTCGGGCAGTTGCCGAGGCAGCGTGGGGAAGCGGAGACGCCCACGTCCAATCAATCGCCACACGTCAAGCGAGGCCGCATGCCGTTGGGGCCCGCGGCGCTCCGCACTTGCCCTTTGGCTTCGCCTCGAAGCCATGTCCGAGCACGCCTTGGGCCCGGGGGCTACTGTCGGCATCCAGGGAATGGCGGTCCCCAAACTTGCCTACCTGCGGCCCACGGCGTGGCTCCACCAGCGGCCCCGTATGGCCCATCTTCACCAGCGAACACTCAAGACACTCGCGAGGGGCCAAGCCTCACGAGGTCGACGACACAAGACCTCCTCGGGGACAGCCTCACCAGGCTGGCTCGCGAGGGATGGAGAGATCAAGGCGAGGGACACCTCGCGATGATCCTGTGATGCAAGCCATGACGACTGGAGCCAGGCGGGCGCCAGCGCGCGCGCAGTGTCCTCATTCCCTCTTTGGTGCTAAAGAGGCAAGCGCAGGTGAGGATTCCTGAGGCATCAGGCAAAGGTTTCCATATCGGTGCAACGAGATCAAGACCAGCAGGACGACAGGACGGAGGTCACCATGGAGCCCAAGACAGTGTCTCCACCAGAGCCTTTGGCATGCGAAGACTACCTTTAGTCAGGATAACTTGTACTAGTTGTCTCCCTTCGAATTTGGCCGTTGTTGGATCCCTTCCCACTCAATATTCGGGGAGAGGACTAGGGCCTCTATAAATAGGACTAGCCACCACCATAGGAGGCATCTTATCGGGTCTTGGATTGGAGCCATTCCATCCACAACCACACACAAGTTCACCAAGCACAAGAGCACCTCTCTTCAGGAGGCTGTTCTTCCCTTGTAACGGTTCATCCTCAGCCCAAGAGGCAATCCACCACACCACACTGGAGTAGGGTATACACCAAATCGGTGGCCCGAACCAGTATAAACTCTTGTGCTTCTCGTTCTTTGGGTTCGTCGAGCTAGGCCTTGTGATTGTTGCGAGAGCGACCTAGGGAGGGAGAGATCTTCGTGCGCACCCCAGTGTTCGAACCTCAAGGGTTTTGCCGGAACCCGAAATCCGATAGTGTGTGTGTGTGTGTGAGAGAGAGAGAGAGAGAGAGAGCCATCAGTCGATGCTCGTAAATACATATTTCAGCCATATGCATTGCTGATGCTCAGTAAAAACTTATATAGTGGACACAATCATATAGAACATCATAGCACATTGAACTTGCATACAAAAATTTCACACAGGCGGCACAATCAGGGTGGAAGCAGTGTAGGGCTATGTTGAAACCAACGAACTCATACATAACAATTCATCATCTTTATCAATGATGGGGAAATATCTTGAATGTTGTGCAAAGAAAATAGATAGACAACAAAATAAGTTATGCTAGCACATTAAGTTGACGTACAACCCTTTCTAAAAAAAGTTTAGGTACAAAAATAGAATAGGTCGCAATCAATTGTACTAGCACATCAGTGCTTCACACCCATAGCTCAGATTTAACTAGTTTCTGACAAGATTCAGTTGTTACCTCAAATTAGAGCACATCCAAGCAGCCAGCCCTGCCTCTTCTCCCAAAGAAGCAGTGGCATCCGCCGAGCGATGGTGTAGGTCCTGTGCCATCCATCGTTCCGAGCAACACGGGGAAAGTCTGACGTTGACTCCTGGAATGGATGTCGCCGACGGACCCTGGCACCCGCGGCAGAGGCAGGACTTCGATTGATGGATTGACCACTTCTTCAACATGCACGAACACTCCCTAACATGGTCCGCGGCGGCCTTGGTTGTGACGAATATTACAACCCCGGTTCCTGCACCGGTATCTCAACACCAATCACCTTCGGTATGGTGGACGACTTCTTCATCCATGCCATAACCATCGGAGCCCAGCTGTCTGGTGGAACAAACATACTTACGAGCTCACCTCCAATGTCATTCATATGCTCATTCATGGACTCGTTGTTCCAAGCATGTCGAGGCATGCCGTGGAAGGTAAGTTTTGTTAAAAATTCAAGCTCAGAGGGCACCGAGCACCATACTGGGTGCCACCGATCAAAGCTCACCAGTGCGCCATCACAGAACAAACACCGGGAAGATTCGGACACACGACTGCAGCCGAAAGTTGTCCGGAACCTGACGAAGAAATCAGCCAGTGACGGACAGACTTCGAGGAGAAATTCACTTATTTGAATGTCGTACGCAATGCGAAGATCTTTGACAAGGTCGTCCAGCGAGACGGGAGGCCGGTCTCCATTGATGGTTACCATCAGCACTTTGCCGGCAAATTGGTCGTCAAGCGTCACCATGCGACTGTTCAGTGACAGTACGCAGCGTCCGAAGGTAGGACGGACCTCAGGATCTCTGGCTCAGAGATCCGCGTTGACCGGCGACATGATAGTGCGCTTGAGTACAAGGAGTACATGAGGGGGATTTGGGGGAACTGGAGTAGGAATCGAGATTCCAGGGGTGGGGGAGGGGCGGGAGATTGGGGATGAAAAGGTAGCATGAATTTTGAATACGCGCCAAGATGCTCTCGACGCGCAAGCGCACGAAAACACCGATGGCGCCCACTTGTCGGCCTAAGAGTCCTTATTCTTTCTTTTTTTGAGAGCCCGGCCTTTTCTAGGATCTTTTGAGAGCCCAGCCTGAGAGTCATAATTGAACTGTTTGGCATTGCGTTACTACTCGGCCCATATTCAACAACACCTCACTGGCCCAAACAAGTGTACATAATCGAAAAGACACTGAGCTCAAATTATAACTTGAAAAAAGGAGATATACTCTAAACACTGGAGAATGGTGATGCCCTCATTTAGCCCACCTGCAGTTCGAGACAATAAACAGTTCTAAACAACGATATATACAACATTCAAACACTGACTAGTGACTACTACTGACATAAACAGCAAGACAGGATAGTTCATAAGAAGTCTTGCTACACCAGCAAAACACACCCATCTGCAGCGCTCAGACTCTCGTGATCCAGACGAGAATGACATTCTAAACAGAGGCACCTATTACATAGTAAGAGGGACATAGACGAGGATGACCAAATGACAGGGACTATGCATAAAAAAGAGAAAACTACCCATCCAGAACAAGCAACAAAGACAACAAGTCATTCGAAGAGGGATGATCCAACACCATCACAATTTGCAGCCCCACCTTAGCGACTGGTGATCCAGAGACACCAGTACTCCACCCTTTCAACGCAACAACCCAATTACCTATCAACCTGAAGGCTTGAACCACATCACTGCCTATCGGACTTGAGACATCCAAGGATCAAAGTTAATCCAGATGCCTTTGTCATTCTCACCTACTTTTGGTTGCAGGCTGTATCGTTGACAATCTGGGGAGTTTGCTCCCGAAGTTCTAGGGCTCACCGTGTAGACACAGTTTACCATAGCAAACAGAGCCTGTCTGATATCAAGGTCCTTGCCAACGGTGATCTCGTAGTTAATCAGATAATTGAGTCCGAGAAACAAATAGTGTGAACCAAGGCTGTTTACCCGCCTCCAACTCAAAAATCCTGAAGGCCCCAACAAGTTGGTATCCTGCTCATAGACGTAACAACCACTGTTCGGATACTCACGTATTTCACGGTGCTTGTACACAATGGGTTTTTGCAATATAATTTTTCCGGCTCATGTGTGTGGATAATCATTAGTCTTTCGCCGTCGTCTAATCGAGCGAGGAACCAGTTGTGCTTCCCTGTTTTTGGCAAAGGTGGTGTGATTACAAAGGGCAGTAACTGTAGGACACTTCATCATATCAAAAAGGACAGGCATTATTAATGTAAGATCAACATTGTTCAGAGTATGAGTAGGATAGTGCAAAAAACGGCATTGATATGTCCCTGTTGGAACTGGGAGGAAAATACAGGGAAATCTATACTGGGTTATACTCATGTTATCTCGCAATCGATTCTTCACAGGAAACTACCATGTCATGCATGTTATGTAATCATGTTCTGTCCTCACAAATTCTTCAAGGAAACTAACAGACCATGCATTGTTATATACTCATGTTCCGTGGGAAAAAAATTGTGAAGATATTATTCTAGCCATTGATTGCTGAAGGGCGAATATAGGTATGTACACATGGTAAGCATTACAGGATATCACTACTTCCAAATATGGAGTTCTCCATATGCACATTTAATTCCCTAATGTATGGTTAGATGAAACCAACAGTGTGATGCATGTTTCTACATCATGAAAATGAGGAAACTAACATGGCCATTGATACACACTCACATTTAGTAGTATATAGATTACTATAAAATAAGGAGAATATCCATATCTTCCTAACCGTTTGATTATTCAGGGGTACAAATTGCCTGTAATGACCTGGTCACAATCGCATGAATTAACTCATTCCAAATATAGCTGATTTACGACATCTGTAATACATTGCCATAGTTCTACTCAAATTCTGCTCAAACAGGAATATGCTAATCATCGCAAAAAGTTCAAACAGTGTCATGGCATTATCATTAACATCAGACGAAGACAACTAACACGCGTCGTCCCAGCAATACGTGCTGCCATCTGCTTTGTCAATCGCGTAGATGATGCCATTGTGTTCAATAGCATCACAGAAGTGTGTATCAGCTTTGATGATCCACTGCAAGGTGAACTGTCTCCAGCTAAAGAAGGCACCAGTGGAAAGATAGGCAAGTCTGTAGTCGAACAAGGCAATTAGCTTGAAGTCTGCGTAATTCGCATCTCGTGTGGGCACTTGGCAGATTACAATCTTCTGCAAAACAAGGTGCGTCCAACTAACTTCGTAATCTAGATGACTTGGACCGCAATGGTAAAACCCTATATAATCCAACGTAGGAAGGATAATCTCATGGGAGGTGTGGAAGTTCACGAGCATCAACTTATTCCGTTCTTGTCTGACGGCATCCAGTGGGAGTTCATGCCAACCTAGTACATACCTGCCAAGAAGTTTCGGGAGATGTTGATCGGATCGAAGTCGAGGGAAATGATGTATGGCGGCCCACTACATACCTACAAAGAAGTTTCGGCTAATGGAGGTCGCATTGAAGTCAAGGGGCATCATGTATTCCTCCGTCTCATGGTGAGAAAATCTCGCAAGACCAGATAGCAGCAAGTAGGGTGTCTTTAAAAGCTTAGGCCTCGCTTCGGCGATGGTCGTGTGCATGTCCCTCGAGCATGCAGCCAGCCGCGGGGCGCTCAATATATCCATACACGAACAACAGAGGTCGAGGATGTCACTGGGGAGATTGTTCCAATCGTGGCTCATATGGATGCTGCGCGGTTTCCGTTCGACCATGGTGGAGTTTGGAAGGTGGGGTTTTTTGGGGCTTGATTTATGGGGGAGAAGGCTCTTGGTGCTGGAGCGACTAGCGAGGGAATAGTGGTACTGGGGAGGCGAGCGAGGCGAGGGTACGCGGGGGCATAGTGAGATGATGAAGAGTGACCTCAGGATCTCCGGCGATACGGAGATGCAAATGGAGTGTTGCTAGGGGAGAGGGAGATGAGGCGAGGCATGCTATACAGCGGCGGTGAAAGAGATTGAGTGCACAAGGTAAGGCTGACTTTCGTAACCCGAACACGCCGCCTGGACTAATGTCACCTCGGGCGCAGTGTCTTGTCACTTCACCGTGAGGACCAGATGAATAATATTTTGACCATCAAGTGTACCACAGTTGTACTACTACTAGTAGGAACATACGGAGTAGTACTGTATAGCGGAAATAGGTCTCCCATGCTACCATGCCTCTGGGTTCACCTCATCCTCCAGGTATCATCCATATTGCGAGCAGAACCAAATTCGCGTGCATGCGGAAGCGTGAAGAAGGTTTTTTTTCTTTTTTGAGTATAACCACATATTCCTTAACCAGAGAATGTTGTGTCTCCCACGCACGGGCCAATATCCATCCGAACCAGCTATGACACATTTTTTAATATCTGTTTTCATAGGTCCCACCTATCAGGAGGGGTGCAGAAATAAAAAGGAATCATAAAATGTCTCGCCACGGTAATTCGAAAGAGTGACCTCAACTAGCCAGTGGCAGATGTAGCGCTAGAAGGATGGGCACGTACACGAATAGGTACCACTCCTCAGTCTACCCGCATAGCCTTTTCTTTTAGTCCACCTAGCCATCTAATCAACTTCTTGCAGGCCACTTCTCCCATTTACTTCTCCATGGGGAACCGATTTTTCTCGGCTTCTTCACCTCTCCTTCATCTTCATTTGCATCGAAACCCCACTGAATTCACATTGTTTTAACCTCTTCACATACTCCAGGAGTAATTCTGAAGCCCCTTTAAATAATCATCTTCTTCAGCTAGATTAGCCATCTAATCCTAATTCTCCAAACCATAGGCCTCCGGCACCGCGGTTCCAAATGGAGAAAGAGATCCAGATGTGGGTTTTTAGCGTCCAACATGTCCTTGCCGAAGGCTCGTTGAGCATAGTTGCCACTATCACCGACCACCCAAGGGTTGTTCGAAAGTGGATGAACAATGTATCCAACTCCCTCCAAAAGTTAGAGATGAAGGTCATCGGTCTCGACGCAGAGTACACGAAGCGTGCCAGAGGGAAGATCCAACCTACTGTCGTCCTTCAGCTGTGCCTCGAAGATGATGTTCTGGTGTACCACATCATATAGCGCCCTCCATACCAGGTGGGCTCCACGATTTCTTTTCTCGGGAGGACATATACTTCTGTGGGGCAGCCATCGAAGCGGACAAACAGAAGCTGGCGTCGCACAACCTTGATTTGAAAAGCATCGCTGACCTGCAAACCAGAATCAAAATTCCTGTAGAAGCTTGTGATAAAAAGACACCATCCCTATTAGACGTAGAAATTTTTGTGCTCGGTACAAATCTTCAGAAGGGTGATGAGACACTGGCATTAAGGTCGTCTGGATGGCGGAATTATCCCTTGACGTACGAGCGGATAAAATATGTTGCCCTTGATGCCCGTGTGAGTTTCTAAATAGCTGCAAGGTCCAAAGAGCATGTTGTGAAGCCGTCTCCCGGAGAAAATGAGAAGAAGAAGAAGAAGAAGAAGAAGAAGCACCAGCAGCAGGGCATTATGGATGGATGAACTATTTCCTCTCTGTGTATATTGATATAGATGAACTATTTCGATGGTGTGCATGTCTTTGGAACAAGTAGCAGCGTAGGTCCGCTTGACTATAAGGAACTATTTATCTGCCTAGCTTTCTCTACTACTCCTTCTAGTGATCGGTATGCAATCATGTGTCAGTAGACATGACAGCTTGTCCATGGAAGTTGAACTACGGTGACCATCACGTTTCATACACTGCCACTCGTGATTCCCACGACGCCGCTCCAACTCACGGCACCACATCCCCCGACGTGCGCCTCACCCCTCTCGGCCGCATCGCCCCTCTGCCTTTGTGTGCATGACATGTGGGCCAGCTGAAATGCGGCGAGCATTGTCGGTGTCGAAACCGGCGGATCTCGGGTAGGGGGTCCCGAACTGTGTGTCTAAGGCGGATGGTAACAGGAGGCGGGGGACACGATGTTTACCCAGGTTCGGGCCCTCTTGATGGAGGTAATACCCTACTTCCTGCTTGATCGATCTTGATGATATGAGTATTACAAGAGTTGATCTACCACGAGATCGTAGAGGCTAAACCCCAGCAGCTAGCATATGGTATCATTGTTGTTGTCCTACGGACTAAACCCTCCGGTTTATATAGACACCGGAGGGGGCTAGGGTTACACAGAGTCAGTTACATGGGAGGAGATCTACATATCTGTATTGCCAAGCTTGCCTTCCACGTCAAGGAGAGTCCCATCCGGACACGGGACGAAGTCTTCAATATTGTATCTTCGTAGTCCAATAGTCCGGCCAAAGGATATAGTCCGGCTGTCCGAGGACCCCCCAATCCAGGACTCCCACAGTAGCCCCTGAACCAGGCTTCAATGACGATGAGTCCGACGCGCAGATTGTCTTCGGCATTGCAAGGCGGGTTCTTCCTCCGAATACTCCATAGAAGATTTTGAACACGAGGATAGTGTCCGGCTCTGCAAAACAAATTCTACATACCACCATAGAGAGAATAATATTTCCACAAATCTAATCTGCTGATAGCGTTTCATAACGTGACGTACTGCCATGGTTTGGTCATGACGACCCGTTTTCCCGAGCCTGCCACTGCATGTGTCGCGAGGCGGTTTTATTGGCACGTCATGTCGTAGCAGAGATCGTGTCCCTTTTTTCACGGGATTCTCATCAATAGGGCGTGGGTAACCCCATCGTGCCTGCTGGTATGACTCCTCGATTTTAGGCAAGTTCCAAACGGCCACACGGAGGACGCTTGATATTCACCCTCTTTATAAAGGGCCAAGGCCTGTCCTTTTCTTCTCGCACTCAATCGAATCCTTCCCCCACCTCGAGTTCCAACACCCAAGGCTCAGGCTAGGCGCTTCGGACCTTCAGCCATGTCCGGATCCAACCTTCAAGGTTGGTGGATGCCCTCCTCTGTCACAGAGGAGGACATCAAGAAGCTAAGAGAAGCCAGGTATCTGACCGCCGAAATCTCGCACAGGCTGCCCGCTCGAGGGCAGGTCATCCCCACTCCCAAACCCAACGAGAGTGTCATATTTATTTCCCACTTCCTCCGAGGGCTAGGTTTTAGTCTTGATCCCTTTGTCAGAGGGCTTATGTTCTACTATGGGCTCGATTTCCATGATCTGGCTCCGGATTCCATCCTTCACATCTCGTCGTTCATCGTCGTGTGTGAAGCCTTCCTCCGCATCTCCCCACGCTTCGGCTTATGGCTCAAGACCTTCGATTATAAGCCGAAGATGATTGAGGGGCAACACGCAGAGTGCGGAGGCACCATGATAAACAAAGGCGCCGATGCTCCATGGCCAAAGGGTTACTTCCCGGAGACATACAAGTTATGGCAGCGGGAGTGGGTTTACATCGCGGCTCCCCGGGGTACTAAGTGGGTAGCCGCCCCTGCCTTCCGCTCGGGCCCCCCCGCCACAACTGGCGTCATGGATCAAAAAGGGGCTTGACTGGGGGCTAGTAAATGATGTGCCAATATTGCAGAGTCGCATCCGAGATCTCCTCGAGAGAGATGTCAGCCTTGTCAAGGTAATGCAAGTCATGCTAATTCATCGAGTCCTGCCTTGCAAACGTCGACCTCTCTGTATGTGGGAGTTCAACGCAGAAGGACCACGAACTATTCTGCACTTCTTCGGCGTGACGCTCGAAGAGATGTACATATTGTTCTTCGGATCACAAATAAAGTGTCCGGACACCACCGAGGATGCGGGTCTGAACTGCAATTGTCCAGACACCCAAGTAAGTAATTCCGCGGCCGAACACGTGGTCTTTTAATTTATCACAACATCATTCTAAAAAGTCGGCTTTTGACCAGGACTGGATAAAAAAGGCGAAGATGATCAGGTGTTCGGCTCCCCTTCCTGAGGGTTCATCAGATCCTGTACTAGCCAGGATGCTTGAGCTTGCGCCCTATCAAGCGCAATCAGGGGAAGATAAAGGGAGGAACAAAGAAGTCGAAAGCGGGCCTCACTTGTTATTCATCCAAACCAGGGGAATTAGTGCCTCCGCGAAGGAGGATAACCGGGGAGAAGAATCTAAAATTCCCCCTCCCCAAGAAAGGAAGAGGGCCGCCTCTGAAGAATTGGAAACAATGGCTTTCAAACGAGGGAAGAAACCTTTGTCAGAGGACCCTACCCCGGAGGGCATCCTTACCGCACAGTACCCGCAAGGGGACCAGCCCTCCACCAAGCTGTAAGTAAACAAAAGTACTTTATAATAAATATACCCTACTTCATTTCTTAGAACAATAACCGAGACCTGTGTCTTGTAATTCGGATCGCAGCCCTTCTCGACAGAGTTCGTCTTCGGGGGATCTTCTTCCGGAGATGGTGGAGAGCGAAATGCCTCCCTGTGCCTCCCCGCCTCGTGAAGCGGACAACCCTGAGGTGTCGTCAAGGAGGATTTCTCCTGATCCGCCAAGGCCAGAGGGTAACCCTTCGGCCACCCGAAGTCCGGACTATTTAGCTCCTAAGGAGAGCAACAGAAAGAGTCCGGGACTGTCTGGTACGCGACCAGACGCACTGATGAATCTTCTGGAGCAAGCGGCTATCTCAGAAGCGCATCGTACGCTAATGGGTACGGTGGTTGAGAGGATTTCATCCGCCGAAAGCGGGTTGCATGAAGCTTTTATGAGCCTGCTGAGAGGCTTTGAGGTACGCAAAGTAATATATATTTTTTGACGGTACCGCACACGCTAGGTGTGCCCTATGCAGGTAGTAGCCCCTGAGACTCTGGTTGCTGTCAAAAAAGACGACAAATAGAGGATCATAGTCCCAGGTAATAATCGTGCTGCTTTAACATGCAGGCGGCTGAGGGTCCGGTGGCTAGCCGGACTGGTGAGTTTGCCGAACTGAAGTGGCAACTTGATGCGGCAGATGCCGACATCGTGCTTGTAAACAAGCGGCTTGACGAGGCACAGGGTACATATTCTCCTATGATCAACACATATTAAGACGAGCATGATGCTAGTATCTGTAATATGCTGTGACTGCAGATGGAGCTGCCGCCGTGGAGACCCTTCGGGCGGAACTTGCCCGAGCCAAGGAACAAGCAAGGAGGAGTGATGCGGCCGCCCTAAAGGTGGTCGAAGAGCTAAGAGCCGAACAGGCTGCGCATTGCCAGAGCAAAGAGAAAATTGCCAAGATGGGTGTTGAGCTGAAAGATGCCGCCGACCGTTATAAGCTTCTTGAAAAGGAAAGCCAAACGAAGACGGCGGACCTGGAGAAGGCCATGGTAGCAGCCAAGGAAGCCCGCTCTAAAATCAGAGCGGCGAAGGAGGAGCTACGTCAAGCCGGAGATATCATGGCTGGGAAGCCCTTTTTGTTGCGGACAAAGTTTGGAGATCCTAAGTATGCCCTTCTGGATCAATTATGGAGTTCTGCGGATGCGTACCTGGATTTGGCAGCAAGTTCTGCTAATGCGACCAAGTTTTTCGAAGATCAAAAGGATCACGAAGTGGAAAAGTTGTTCTGGTCGCAGTTCAATGCTACAGCGCATCCGCTGTTGTTAAATGAGCAAATGGGCGAGTGGGCCGAGCTGCATAGGTTGTCCGGGCTCGCCATGAGGTCTGTTGTGGATCATCTTTGGCCGGACGGACCAAGGTCGAATAGTAATTTTGGCTTAGTGCAACGATTCCTTGGTGCTGTGCCGCAAATCGACGCTGTGAAGAGGTCGGCGTGCTTACAGGGTGCGCGGATGGCTCTTGCCCGTGTCAAGACATACTGGGCATAGATGGAGGCCACCGATATTGCAACCCGGAGTTCGGTCGTAGGCCGGATATCAGCCGAGCACTATTTTGAAGAAGTCTTAGAAGGCGCTCGTTTAATTGAGGATCAATGCTCAAAGAGTATCATGTTCTAGTGACATGTATCCCAATTGTAAGAACAATGTTATTTGAATTATAAAGGTTGTGTTTATACTTTTGCCTGAAAGTATTATTATGCCTCCTGTGCGGTCGTTTATGTATATATGTATATAACCTGAAAGTTTGCAGTCGTCGGCTTCAGCCCCCATGCATATAATGCGGGGGTGTTCGCAAAAGAGCGTCTTCACACTTGATCCAACGTCTTGGTCCATTAAGGAGGTGGTAGCGCGACGAACGAGGCAATCAGACTATATTTCTTTAACACTTTCACTTAACCATCGGAGTTTGACAGTGGGGCTACTATATAGGCCCTGGTATTTCCGCGGCTATCCGAATACGGTGCGCGTACGTACATGACCGGGAAAACCGGTCCTTCGTTAATGCAGAGGAAACCCGAAGATTCCGATGAGTCATCGAGTGGTTGACTAGTCTCATGCTTTATCATGACAGTCAGTTTTCGGCTTTCTCTACTGAGGTGCTCATTCGGATGAACCAGGGCACAATCGCAGTAGTTCTCCCGGTGCCACCTTAGCCGATAGAGTGGAACGTAAGGTAGCAAAACGCGGGAGCCGGGCAAACCCAATATTTGACCAAAGACATGATTCGGAGCTGATGCATATAAGGCCAAACTCGCGACGCCGAACACTCCCTAAGGTATTCGGTCATTACAACATATACCGGGCTGAGTAACGCCCTTGATAATGAACCCCAAGTGTCCAGGTACGTGCATTACTCTAACGTGGCGAAATGCCAAATAACGTCAGCATCCCTCTCGGTTGTATTGAGTATCCGGAGGATGTGAAGCAACAAGAGACAGTAAAAAAGGTTTACACAGGGTCTTAATCTAAAAAGAAACCTTTGAGCGGGGCCCTGCTGCACATATGCGCATGTGTCTCCGTTGTGCCGTATCCTGGAAGGGTGTAGCACAATTATCATCTGTAAAAGAGAAGAACTTAGGTGAAAGTTGTCGTGCGAAAAAATTGGTTATTCTCAATAAACCATTAAAATTGAAGATAAGTAAGGTCGAGCCGATTTGTAGTCCTTTTTACATGCGGGAAGCCCCTGGTACCGCCTACGGGGGTATATCCATCAAACCAATCTCAGGTTTATCTAAGCTGTTACAGCTAGTGACGCGCCGGACTCGTCTAGCCGTGTCCGCGGTCTTGACGACCGATCATTTGTTCTGGATGGAGAGGCCGTTTAGTGTTCGGCTGCTAAAGCCGCCACACGTTCTTTCGCGCGCAAGGAACGCTCAACATTTCCGCTAACTGTGATGATGCCACGTGGACCGGGCATCTTAAGCTTAAGAGAAGCGTAATGCGGTACTGCATTAAAAGGAGCGAAAGATGTTGTTCCGAGTAGTGCTTGATAGCCGCTTTGGAATGGAGCGATGTCGAAGGTTAACTTTTCACTTCGGAAGTTGTCGGGAGAACCGAATACAACCTTTAGTACTAGAGATCCCATACAACGGGCCTCTGGCCTGGTATTACTCCTTTAAAGGTAATATTGCTGTGGCTGATTCTTGTCGGGTCTATCCCCATTTTGCGGACTGTGTCCTGATATATCAGATTAAGACTACTGCCCCTGTCCATGAGGAATCGGGTGAGATGGTATCCGTCGATAATTGGGTCGAGCACCAAGGCAGCCAGTCTAAGGGTTGAACTTAGGGGTGACGGGCTCTACGGCGCGTGTGTCTCGGAGTGCATGTTTGCTTCTCCTCTTCGTCACGTGAATCATGTTCACTGTTTTGACCTCTGGTGGGAACTTTTTCTGTCCCCCAGTGCTTTGCTGGTGAGGCTCATCCTCGTCTTCACTTGGTGTATCCCTCCCCTTGTGTTCGGCGTTTAACTTGCCGGCCGGCTTGAAGACCCAGTATTCTCTGTGGGTGTGATTTGCAGGTTTATCGGAGGTGCCGTGAATCTGACATAATTTGTCTAGAATCTTGTTGAGGCTGGACGGTCCATCTCTGTTGCTGTTGAAAGGCTTTTTCCGTTGACCGGGTCGAGAGCCCCTAGATCCGGCGTTTACCGTCGTGTTGTCTGGGCTGTTTTCATTATTCCGACGCTTGCTTTTACTGCGTCGTGGTTTTCCATTACCATCCCTGACTTCAGATGTGCCTGGGTCGCTGGTGCTACTACGGGCCAGCCAGCTATCTTGGCCTGCACAAAAGCGGGTCATAAGGCTTGTCAGGGCTGCCATTCTCCTTGGTTTTTGTTGGCCGAGGTGTCTGGCGAGCCATTTGTCTCGGACACTGTGTTTGAAAGCTGCTAAGGCTTCGGCGTCCGGGCAGTCGGCAATTTAGTTCTTCTTAGTGAGAAATCTGTTCCAAAGCTTTCGGGCTGACTCTCCGGGCTATTGAATTATATGACTTAAATCGTCTGCATCCGGAGCTCGAACATAGGTCCCTTGAAAGTTAGCCCTAAAAGCATCCTCAAGCTCCTCCCAACTGCCAATTGAATTTTCGGGGAGGCTCTTCAGCCAGTGCCGAGCTGGTCCTTTCAACTTGAGGGGCAAGTAGCTGATGGCGTGGAGATCGTCTCCGTGAGCCATATGAATATGGAGGATGAATTCCTCAATCCAGACCCCAGGGTCTGTCGTTCCATCGTACGCCTCTATGTTCACGGGTTTGAATCCCTCTGAAAATTCGTGATCCAGCACCTCATCGGTGAAACATAGGGGGTGCGCGGCACCCCTGTATTTGGATGTCTCATGGCGTTCTGACAGTTGTAGTGTTCGGTTTTGATTATGCGCTGGAGCGCGCTTCCTAGATCCGTAGATGGATCTGGTCACGCCGTCTTTTTGATGCAAGTCCTTGCATGGATCATGTGCCGACTTATGTGCGGCCTCATTAGCCGCCCTATCGCGGCCACGAGGTGGTCGATCCGACGGGTCGGCCGTTTTATGTTTTGGCTGTGTGGGCTCTAAGGCCTCATCATCGAATTCAGGCAACAGCTTGCGCTTTGGATAGCTCTTTGTGTGGCAACTGCCGCCATACTTTTCTTTAGTGTCGAGCACTTTGTTCCATCTACTGTTGATCGTATTCTGGGTGGCTTTAAGCCTTTGCTTCTACTTCTTCAGACTCCTCGCGGTGGCAATAAGCCTTCTGCGGAGGTTCTCTTATTCCAAGTGCCTTTCCGGGATGATGTGTGCGTCGTCATCCAGACTGTTTTCCTCTCCGGAGAGAGGTTGATGAGCTTTATCCTCGGCGTCGCCGTGATCGGACAGCGGCTCCGTACTACGTTCGCCATCCACTGGTTCATCCCGTTCTGTTTCTGGGTCTGTGTGGTCGTCGTTTCCTCTGGAGTCGACCGGGGTGTTATTTTTCTTGCGCTGTTATCGCTGTTCTTGCCGAGGCGGGATTTGGAGCGGCGCCTACGCCGTCGCTTTGCTTGCCTCTTGGAGGGATTATCCTCCATTGTCTTATCGCCATCCCCTCGTTGGGGTGTCCGCCATGTATATGTCATACGATGAGGTGGCAGTCCAGCGCCCTGTGGGCAGTGGTTCTTGTTCGTCTCCTGCATCGTCGTCCATACCGTCGATATCTTCGGAGCCGAAGTCGAGCATGTCGGTTAAATCGTCGACAGTGGCTACTAAGTGGGTGGTGGGTGGGGAGCGAATTTCTTCGTCGTCCACATGACATTCTAGCCGGACATAGTTCGGCCAAGGGTCTCCTGACAGGGAGAGAGACCTCAATGAGTTTAGCACGTCGCCGAAGGGCGATTGCTGAAAGATATCCGCGGAGGTAAACTCCATGATCGGCGCCCAATCGGATTCGACAGGCACAGACGCAGGCGGCTCAGAGTCCATGGCCGGGGACGAATCCAATGGTTCGGCAACACGGGTCTCGTAGGAGGTGAAGACAGTATTCTGCTCTATCGCCACTGAGTGTGCGGCCTCCGTGGCGGGGTCCATCCACCCATCCTCAGATGGCGCAATTTGTTCCGGATTGAGGGCCAGAGTAGTTGCAGGTGTGATCTCCCGAACACTATCCGACGGCAGAGCTAAGTCGTGCTCGTCGTGATTGTGCGGCGCACCTGATATGGGCTCGAATCCGTCGAAGATCAAGTCTCCGCGGATGTCGGCCGTATAGTTCAAGTGTCCAAACCTGACCTGATGGCCAGGGGTGTAGCTCTCGATCTGCTCCAGATGGCCAAGCGAGTTGGCCCACAGTATGAAGCTGCCGAATACGAAGATCTGTCCGGGGAGGAAAACCTCACCCTGGATCACATCGTTACCGATGATCGAAGGAGCCATCCAGCCTTACGGTGACGGCACAGTGGAACTCTCAATGAAAGCACCAACGTCGGTGTCAAAACCGGCAGATCTCGGGTAGGGGGTCCCGAACTGTGCGTCTAAGGCGGATGGTAACAGGAGGCGGGGGACACGTGGTTTACCCAGGTTCGGGCCCTCTCTATGCAGGTAATACCCTACTTCCTGGTTGATTGATCTTGATGATATGAGTATTACAAGAGTTGATCTACCACGAGATCGTAGAGGCTAAACCCTAGAAGCTAGCCTATGGTATGATTGTTGTTGTCCTACGGACTAAACCCTCCTGTTTATATAGACACCGGAGGGGGCTAGGGTTACACAGAGTCGGTTACATGGGAGGAGATCTACATATCCGTATTGCCAAGCTTGCCTTCCACGTCAAGGAGAGTTCCATCCGGACACGGGACGAAGTCTTGAATCTTGTATCTTCATAGTCCAACGGTCCGGCCAAAGGATATAGTACGGCTGTCCGAGGACCCCCCAATCCAGGACTCCCACAAGAACCAAGTTTCTACCACAGCCACACGCGATTCCCATGACACCGCTCGAACCCATGACACCACACATCCCCCGACCTGCGGCTCACCCCTCTCGGCCCCGCCGCACCTCTGCCTTCGGTAGCATGTCATGTGGACCAGCCACCTATCAGGTCCACTGAAGCTCACTCCCATGGGCCTCGAGAGGGAAATGTAACTCCTGTGCCAGGCCTTGTGGTGCTACCGCTTCACGAACTCGTGCCAAACTCAAGATTTGTTTCTTACTAGCAAGATGCCTGTGTGTTGCATGGAACATCAAGATGCATTTGTATGAGTAGTTTATCTTGTGAGAGAAAAGGATGAACGAGGGAAGGCCTTATTTGCAAATCTGGAGTGGGGTGTGGGTATCTTTTTGCAAAAGTGCCATAGTTTCCTCCATGGACATCCTACGCCTCATAACGCTCCGACGTCCAACTGTGGCACCCTCGCCACGACCATGCCACCACATGCCGGTTCAACTCAAACGAGTGAGTCACGAACGCCATCGCGACAACAGCCAGCTGGGAATCTCGAACCACACTGATGCTGCTTCCCCATAGCAAACCTATGCTGGCACGTGGCCGCACACCGTTGAGTCGTGCATCAATGTACGACGGCAGGAACGCCTCCAGGCTCACTGGCTCAACTACGTCGAATACATCACATTCGAAAACCGGTATCCTTTGAGAAGGTTGCTCCCGCCCACGCGCGCACGCCTATACGTATCCAGCAGTCCAGCCTCGTCGCTGAGTGGTACATCCTAGGGACAGTGCAAGTGGTCGGAATCTCAAGCCCAAGTCGAGCTATGTGCCCCGGGTAGATCACTGGCTCCCGCCCGAGATCCCACTCGGCCGTCATTGTCGTCACACCACTGACGATCGGGAGCAACACCCTGCCGCTCATGCTGTCGACGTCCTGGGGACGGGGGCCAGACTTGCCTGCCTACGGCCCACAGCGTGGCTCCACCAGCGGCCCTGTACGGCCCATCTTCACCAGCAAAACACTCAAGACCCTGGTGAGCGGCCAAGCCTCATGAGGCGGACGACACAAGACCTCCTCGGGGGCGGCCTCACCTGGCCGGCTCGCGAGGGGCGGAGAGATCAAGGCAAGGGAAACCTCGCAAGGTTCCCGTGATGCAAGCCAGGACGACTGGGGCCAGGCAGGCGCCAGGCGAGCGCCAGCGTGCGCAGTGTCCTCGTTTCCTCTTTGGTGCTAAAGGGGCAAGTGCAGGCGAGGAGTCCCGAGGCATCAGGCAAAGGTTTCCATATTGGTGCAACGAGACCAAGACCAGCAGGACGACAGGACAGAGGCCACCGTGGACCCAAGGCGGCGTCACCACTAGAGCCTTTGGCAGGCGAAGACCACCTTTAGTCAGGATAACTTGTACTAGTTGTCTCCCTTCGAATTTGGCCGTTGTGGGATCCCTTCCCGCTCAATATTTGGGAAGAGGACTAGGGCCTCTATAAATAGGACTAGCCACCACAGGAGAACGGGAACGGGGAACTCAAATAGATCTCATCTCATCGAGGCACGGATCATACAGATCATCCTGAACCACACAAGCTCACCGAGCACAAGAACACCTCTCCTCAGGAGGTTGTTCTTCCCTTGTAATTGTTCATCCTCAGCCCAAGAGGCAATCCACCACACCACACTAGTGTAGGGTATTAACCCACATCAGTGGCCCAAACCAGTATAAACTCTTATGTCTCTCGTTCTTTGGGTTCGTCGAGCTAGGCCTTGCAATTGTTGCAAGAGCGATCTAGGGAGAGAGAGAGAGAGATCTTCGTGCGCACCCTAGTGTTCGAACCTCAAGGGTTTTGGCGGAACCCGAAATCCAACATTTGGCACGCCATGTAGGGGTGCCGGAGCCTCTCTTCCGCCAGTTGATCCGCCGACGCTTCGCGGTTCCGATGTCCGGCGACTCGAGAACCAACGCCGACCATTGGGCGCCCAGCCCAAACGGCATCAACCACCCAAGAAGACCTCAACCTCGCTCCTCGGGCGGCACGCGCGCTACCAAACGCTGCGGGGCGCGGGTGGTGTGGCTCTGCGCTATCCACCCTTACCCCGCGGCGCGCGCGGGCCACCGTAAGAGCCTCCAGCTACGCCTCGGCGACGGTGCCGCACACCCGACGGGAACAGGCGAATATGAGGGCCGCACTCACAGTGGCATGGGAGCTGCTGTGGTGCCGACTGATGGAGAGAGGCCGGGATGCATTGCTGGAGCGCATCGCCGAGCTACTGGACGACGCGGCCACGGGAGCACCACCCTTTTTCTCCCTGCTTACGCATCAGGCCGCGACCGGATCGCACGGCATGCCTCCCCGCACCTCCGTGCCCCCGGGCGCGCCAGGAGGTTTCATCGACACCGGCGCGACCAGCGGCGCCGAACGCCCAATCGCACCTGCGCCACCTCAGATGAGCGCGGGCATGAGCGTTGCCACCCATGGTCCTAGCAGGACGCCGCCCTACCATCCTCAGGGCGGCGTGCTGGGCCGAGCGACGAGGAGCGTGGGGCACTTTCGCAAGGTTTTCGGGGCGGCGGCCTCGGAGGCCTACGTGCCCCACGTGATGGACCAGGAGTACACGCCGGAAGACGACCCTGGCTCGTTCCTCAAGCCAGGCTGGGAGGAGGAGGCGCTAGAAGCTAAGGCCTTCCAGGAGCCGCCCGGGAGCCTCGTCGACCACGCCGGCGACAACAGCTATAGGGTACTGCTAATCTCTCAGGAGCAAGCTTACACTAACCATGGGTCGCAGGTGGATCAGATCACAACAACGGATGGCGGCCCCAGCTCGACAGCCCCCCTTCCACCAGGAGGGGTGCACTGGCGGCCGTAGGGGAGGAGCCGGGGGCAAGGCCCCTCCCCACATCGCGCAGAGCAGGGCGTCACCCGGAGGTAGGCCATCTGCCGGGGAGGTGCTGGTGAGCCTTCCCCCCGGCAGAGGACCCGTGGTCGCCGAGGGCGCTGCTGGCGTCCCCTTTGCCCCTTGGTGTCGTCCTGGTTTCCGGACGCCCCAATGGTGGTCGAGGGTGGTGCAAGGCGGGGCCCTTGTCTGGTGATATGAAGTAAGGCTCACGCCTGTGAAGGTCTCCGCTCGTGACACTCTCACGTAATAATGAGTGGGGATGTACACGCCCCGGAGTCTCCGGAGTGCCGTCCTCGGGCCTCGGGGGCTCCTGCCCATGTCCTAGTGGAGGCACTATGCTCCGCTCTGGTGGAAGACCAGAAGACTAGACTAGGCGCCGGTCGCGGCCATTTGCTTTTAACCTCTTTGCTGTAGCCCTGCTTTCTGGCTTTGATTTAAGTTTGAAGTTGAATTTTCATTGGTATGTCCGGGGGTGTCTTTTCTCGTTCGTGCGATTTCTTGCGATCTGGTTCCTTGCCTTGATTCGGAGTTCACACCCGCTGCCTCCCCCTCGCGAGCTCCTCGCGTGCGGGGGCTGGGCGCGGCGCACGCGCGCTGCGCGCATGTTTTGCCATGGCTGGCGTTTGCTTCTAGCGAGGCCCACTCGGACGGATCGGGCTCCTCAAAAGCTCACGGCCTCACGAGCCGGTTCGGAACCTGTCCGGACTAAGGTAAATTACAGCGGCAAGCTCGCGGCGGGACTCGCGGGCTCGTAAAAACACATCTCTGGCTTGGCCTAAGGAATAGAAGCAATAATCTGTTTACATGAGGGGCTTCCCCTCCCAAAATGCTCTTACAACTTCCAGGGCTATGCCCGAGCTTTCGCATGCAGGGTCAACGTTAAGGAAGCGCGGGCTCAATCGGACATGTTGCTCACTGCACCCTCTGGGTCGCCCCCGGACGCGTCGCTGGCATCGTTGTCGCCGTTGCTGGCGTCACCGTCGCCATTGTCGGTGCCGCTCACACCATCGTCGACCATGTCGCCTTCACCCGCAGCGACCACCACCGCTCCGTCCTCGGAGGTGAAGGCCCTGACTAGAGCATCCACATTGTCTTCTACCCAGCGCGCCAGGTCGCCCCGGATGGCCTCGGGCACAGGGGCAATGGCGGCATCAAAATCGAAGTTGGGGTAGGTGTTCTGGAGTTGGCTGAAGACGCGGGAGAACGCACACCTGAGCAGGCCGCGGCTCCTCTCTTCAACAAGCTCACGAGCCCTCTTGGATCGATTCTCCAGGCGTGTCACCACATCGCTGAAGAAAAGGAGGTGACTGGCGTAATCGTTCGAGTTGGGATGAGGGGCATCTTCGTCGTAGATGGTGCCCAGCGCCGCGTTGGCTCTGATCCTGAGGCTTTGGACCATGGCGGCATGCACACGCTCCAGCGTCTGCCGCCGGAGCACTTCCTCCCTGCTCTGCGACATGAAGGACTCAACGCTGGCGACCCGCTGCTGAAGAGAAAGCAGCTCGGCACGGGCGCAAGCCAGCTCAGCTTGCACGGAGACCAGGGCGGCTGTGGCGGCTTTCTTGCGCTGTCCCGCCTCAGCCAACCCTGTCTTGAGGGCAGTAGTCCTGCCCACAGTTTCGGCTTCCACGAGCTTCAGCTTCAGGTGGTACCTGCCCACAAGATCCGCGCGAGCCTCGGCCACCCGGCGATTGACCTTCTCCTGGGCCTTGGCCTAGCGTGCACCGACAGCATCCTCCGCTTGGGCGACTTGGCGCTCCCTTGTCTCCAACCTCTCAAGCTCAAGGCTGCGCTCCGTGGCTTCCAGCGCTAGCGCTTCCTCGCGCTTCAGGATATCTTCCTCCTTGGCAGGCGTCCCCTTCATCGACGCTAGGGCGGCTTTGCGCGCCTCCACTTGCTGCTCCAAGGAGGCGCTCCAGGCTTGGATCTCCCACGCGCGTTTCTCTGCGATCTCGCAGCGACGATCAGCTTCCCTGGCTTCTTCCAAGGCTCAAGTGCAGGCCTCACGCGAGGTCGCAAGAGACGCCTCGGCCTTCGCATTATCAAGCTCGCGCTGGTGGCGCCCGAGGTTGGTAGCCACCTTCAGTTTATGCCGCTCCTCCATCAGCCGAAGACCCTCAGCCTTGAGGCGCACATCTAGATCCACGAGTTCTCCGTCGAGCCGGCTCATCGCGCTAATTGCCTCCTGAAAGAGCTCGTGGCGGACGACACTCCGTTCGTGCGCAAACTTGGGCGCGCAGCCGATTCCATCCTCCACAGCGGGGGTCGCCAATGGGATCCGAAGCAGCTCGCCCCCTTTCCGCAGGGGGCTGGGGGCTGGCGCCCCCCCGGTCGCCAACTGGGCTGCGGTGGGAGCCCGGTTGAGTAGAGGCTCGCTACTCGAAGAAGAAACCAAGACCGAAGCCATACAGCCGCCGTCTACAACCAGAGGAGGAGCCCTTGGCACGCTCGTTGCACCCCTGGCGAGGCCACGAAGAAGAGACGGGAGGAGCGCGTGTTGGGGAACGTAGTAATTTCAAAAAAATTCCTACGCACACGCAAGATCATGGTGATGCATAGCAACGAGAGGGAAGAGTGTTGTCCACATACCCTCGTAGACCGACAGCGGAAGCGTTATCACAACGCGGTTGATGTAGTCGTACGTCTTCACGATCCGGCCGATCAAGTACCGAACGCACGGCACCTCCGAAGTTCTACACACGTTCAGCTCGATGACGTCCCTCGAACTCCGATCCAGCCGAGTGTTGAGGGAGAGTTTCGTCAGCATGACGGCGTGGTGACGATGATGATGTTCCACAGACGCGGGGCTTCGCCTAAGCTCCGCGACGGTATTATCGAGGTGTAATCTGGTGGAGGGGGGCACCGCACACGGCTAAAATATCGTATATCAAGTGTGTCCATGGGGTGCCCCCTGCCCCCGTATATAAAGGAGCAAGGGAGGAGGAGGCCGGCCCTAGGAGGGGGCGCACCAAGTGTGGAGTCCTACTAGGACTCCCTAGTCCTAGTAGGATTCCACCTCCCATATGGAATAGGAAAAGAGGAAGGGAAAAAGAGAAGGAAGGAAGGGGGCGCCCCCCTTCCCTAGTCCAATTCGGACCAAACCAAGGGGAGGGGTGCGGCCACCCTTGAGGCCCTTTTCCTTCTTTCCCGTATGGCCCAATAAGGCCCAATACGTATTCCCGTAACTCTCCGGTACTTTGAAAAATACCCGAATCACTCGGAACCTTTCCGAAGTCCGAATATAGTCGTCCAATATATCGATCTTTACGTCTCGACCATTTCGAGACTCCTCGTCATGTCGCCGATCTCATCCAGGACTCTGAACGCCTTCGGTACATCAACATACATAAACTCATAATAAAACTGTTATCGTAACTTTAAGCGTGCGGACCCTTTGGGTTCGAGAACTATGTAGACATGACCGAGACACCTCTCCAGTGAATAACCAATAGCGGGACCTGGATGCCCATATTGGCTCCCACATATTCTACGAAGATCTTTATCGGTCAGACCGCATAACAACATATGTTGTTCCCTTTGTCATCGGTATTTTACTTGCCCGAGATTCGATCTTCGGTATCTCGATACCTAGTTCAATCTCGTTACCGGCAAGTCTTTTTACTCGTTCCGTAATACATCATCCCGCAACTAACTCATTAGTCACAATGCTTGCAAGGCTTATACTGATGTGCATTACCTAGTGGGCCCAGAGATACCTCTCCGACAATCGGAGTGACAAATCCTAATCTCAAAATACGCCATCCCAACAAGTACCTTTGGAGACACCTGTAAGCACCTTTATAATCACCCATTTACGTTGTGACGTTTGGTAGCACACAAAGTGTTCCTCCGGTAAACGGGAGTTGCATAATCTCATAGTCATAGGAACATGTATAAGTCATGAAGAAAGCAATAGCAACATACTAAACGATCGGGTGCTAAGCTAACGTAATGGGTCATGTCAATCACGTCATTCTCCTAATGAGGTGATCCCGTTAATCAAATGACAACTCATGTCTATGGCTAGGAAACATAACCATCTTTGATTAACGAGCTAGTCAAGTAGAGGCATACTAGTGACACTCTGTTTGTCTATGTATTCACACATGTATTATGTTTCCGGTTAATACAATTCTAGCATGAATAATAAACATTTATCATGATATAAGGAAATATATAATACTTTATTATTGCCTCTAGGGCATATTTCCTTCAGTCTCCCACTTGCACTAGAGTCAATAATCTAGTTCACATCGCCATGTGATTTAACATCAATAATTCACATCACCATGTGATTAACACCCATAGTTCACATCTCTATGTGACCAACACTCAAAGGGTTTACTAGAGTCAATAATCTAGTTCACATCTCTATGTGATTAACACCCAAAGAGTACTAAGGTGTGATCATGTTTTGATTGTGAGATAATTTTAGTCAACGGGTCTGTCACATTCAGATCCGTAAGTATTTTGTAAATTTCTATGTCTACAATGCTCTGCACGGAGCTACTCTAGCTAATTGCTCCCACTTTCAATATGTATCTAGACCGAGACTTAGAGTCATCTAGATTTAGTGTCAAAACTTGCATCGACGTAACCCTTTACGACGAACCTTTTGTCACTTCCATAATCGAGAAACATATCCTTATTCCACTAAGGATAATTTTGACCGCTGTCCAGTGATCTACTCCTAGATCACTATTGTACTCCCTTGCCAAAATCAGTGTAGGGTATACAATAGATCTGGTACACAGCATGGCATACTTTATAGAACCTATGGCCAAGGCATAGGGAATGACTTTCATTCTCTTTCTATCTTCTGCCGTGGTCGGGCTTTGAGTCTTTACTCAATTTCACACCTTGTAACACAGGCAAGAACTCTTTCTTTGACTGTTCCATTTTGAACTATTTCAAAATCTTGTTAAGGTATGTACTCATTGAAAAAACTTATCAAGCGTCTTGATCTATCTCTATAGATCTTGATGCTCAATATGTAAGCAGCTTCACCGAGGTCTTTCTTTGAAAAACTCCTTTCAAACACTCCTTTATGCTTTGCAGAATAATTCTACATTATTTCCGATCAACAATATGTCATTCACATATACTTATCAGAAATGCTGTAGTGCTCCCACTCACTTTCTTGTAAATACAGGCTTCATTGCAAGTCTGTATAAAACTATATCCTTTGATCAACTTATCAAAGTGTATATTCCAACTCCGATATGCTTGCACCAGTCCATAGATGGATCGCTGGAGCTTGCATATTTTGTTAGCACCTTTAGGATTGACAAAACCTCCTGGTTGCATCATATACAACTCGTCTTTAATAAATCCATTAAGGAATGCAGTTTTGTTTATCCATTTGCCATATTTCATAAAATGCGGCAATTGCTAACATGATTCAGACAGACTTCAGCATAAATACGAGTGAGAAACTCTCATCGTAGTCAACATCTTGAACTTGTCGAAAACCTTTTTGCGACAATTCTAGCTTTGTAGATAGTGATACTACTATCAGCGTCCATCTTCCTCTTGACGATCCATTTATTCTCAATTGCTTGCCGATCATCGGGCAAGTCAACCAAAGTCCATACTTTGTTCTCATACATGGATCTCATCTCAGATTTCATGGTCTCAAGCCATTTTGCGGAATCTGGGCTCACCATCGCTTCTTCATAGTTTGTAGGTTTGTCATGGTCTAGTAACATAACCTCCAGAACAGGATTACCATACCACTCTGGTGCGGATCTTACTCTGGTTGACCTACAAGGTTTAGTAACAACTTGATCTAAAGTTTCATGATCATCATCATTAACTTCCTCACTCATTGGTATAGACGTCATAGGAACCGTTTCTTGTGATGAACTACTTTCCAATAAGGGAGCAGGTACAGTTGCCTTATCAAGTTCTACTTTCCTCCCACTCACTTCATTCGAGAGAAACTCCTTCTCTAGAAAGGATCCATACTAAGCAACGAATGTCTTGCCTCCGGATCTGTGATAGAAGGTGTACCCAACTGTCTCCTTTGGGTATCCGATGAAGACACATTTCTCCGATTTGGGTTTGAGCTTATCAGGATGAAACCTTTTCACATAAGCATCGCAACCCCAAACTTTAAGAAACGACAACTTTGGTTTCTTGCCAAACCACAGTTCATAAGGCGTCGTCTCAACGGATTTTGATGGTGCCCTATTTAACGTGAATGTAGTTGTCTCTAATGCATAACCCCAAAACGATAGTGGTAGATCGGTAAGAGACATCATATATTGCACCATATCTAATAAAGTACGGTTACGATGTGCGGACACACCATTACACTGTGGTGTTCCAGG
Source organism: Triticum aestivum (assembly GCF_018294505.1). Lineage (NCBI taxonomy): Eukaryota > Viridiplantae > Streptophyta > Magnoliopsida > Poales > Poaceae > Triticum > Triticum aestivum. The sequence goes on along the minus strand of NC_057808.1, from coordinate 163,714,147 downwards.
TGGCGTGAGTAGTGAAACAATTTCACATTGTTTTAACTGAAGGCCAAACTCGTGACTCAAATACTCTTCTCCACGATCAGATCGTAGAAACTTTATTTTCTTGTTACGATGATTTTCCGCTTCACTCTGAAATTATATGAACTTTTCAAATGTTTCAGACTTCTGTTTCATTAAGTAGATATACCCATATCTGCTCAAATCATCTGTGAAGGTCAGAAAATAATGATACCTGCTACGAGCCTCAATATTCATCGGACCACATACATCTGTATGTATGATTTCCAACAAATCTGTTGCTCTCTCCATAGTTCTGGAGAACGGCGTTTTAGTCATCTTGCCCATGAGGCACGGTTCGCAAGCATCAAGTGATTCAATCAAGTGATTCCAAATCCATCAGTATGGAGTTTCTTCATGCGCTTTACACCAATATGACCTAAACGGCAGTGCCACAAATAAGTTGCACTATCATTATTAACTTTGCATCTTTTGGCTTCAATATTATGAATATGTGTATCACTACGATCGAGATCCAACAAACCATTTTCGTTGGTGTGTATGACCATAGAAGGTTTTTATTCATGTAAACAGAACAACAATTGTTCTCTAACTTAAATGAATAACCGTATTGCAATAAACATGATCAAATCATATTCATGCTCAACGCAAACACCAAATAACACTTATTTAGTTTCAACACTAATCCCGAAAGTATAGGGAGTGTGCGATGATGATCATATCAATCTTGGAACTACTTCCAACACACATCGTCACCTCGCCTTTTACTAGTCTCTGTTTATTCTGCAACTCCCGTTTCGAGTTACTACTCTTAGCAACTGAACCAGTATCAAATACCGAGGGGTTGCTATAAACACTAGTAAAGTACACATCAATAACATGTATATCCAATATACCTTTGTTCACTTTGCCATCCTTCTTATCCACCAAATACTTGGGGCAGTTCCGCCTCCAGTGACCAGTCCCTTTGCAGTAGAAGCACTTAGTCTCAGGCTTAGGTACAGACTTGGGCTTCTTCACTTGAGTAGCAACTTGCTTGCCGTTCTTTTTGAAGTTCCCCTTCTTCCCTTTGCCCTTTTCTTGAAACTAGTGGTCTCGTCAACCATCAACACTTGAAGTGGTCTCGTCAACCATCAACACTTGATGTTTTTCTTGATTTCTACCTTCGTCGATTTCAGCATCACGAAGAGCTCGGGAATTACTTTCGTCATCCCTTGCATATCATAGTTCATCACGAAGTTCTACTAACTTGGTGATGGTGACTAGAGAATTCTGTCAATCACTATTTTATCTGGAAGATTAACTCCCACTTGATTCAAGCGATTGTAGTACCCAGACAATCTGAGCACATGCTCACTAGTTGAGCGATTCTCCTCCATCTTTTAGCTATAGAACTTGTTGGAGACTTCATATCTCTCAACTCGGGTATTTGCTTGAAATATTAACTTCAACTCCTGGAACATCTCATATGGTCCATGACGTTCAAAACGTCTTTGAAGTCCCGATTCTAAGCCGTTAAGCATGGTGCACTAAACTATCAAGTAGTCATCATATTGAGCTAGCCAAACGTTCATAACGTCTGCATCTGCTCCTGCAATAGGTCTGTCACCTAGCGGTGCATCAAGGACATAATTTTTCTGTGCAGCAATGAGGATAATCCTCAGATCACGGATCCAATCCGCATCTTTGCTACTAACATCTTTCAACATAATTTTTCTCTAGGAACATATCAAAAATAAACACAGGGAAGCAACAACGCGAGCTATTGATCTACAACATAATTTGCAAAATACTATCAGGACTAAGTTCATGATAAATTTAAGTTCAATTAATCATATTACTTAAGAACTCCCACTTAGATAGACATCCCTCTAATCATCTAAGTGATTACGTGATCCAAATCAACTAAACCATGTCCGATCATCACGTGAGATGGAGTAGTTTCAATGGTGAACATCACTATGTTGATCATATCTACTATATGATTCACGCTCGACCTTTCGGTCTCTGTGTTCCGAGGCCATATCTGTACATATGCTAGGCTCGTCAAGTTTAACCTGAGTATTCCGCGTGTGCAACTGTTTTGCACCCGTTGTATTTGAACGTAGAGCCTATCACACCCGATCATCACGTGGTGTCTCAGCACGAAGAACTTTTGCAACGGTGCATACTCAGGGAGAACACTTTTATCTTGAAATTTTAGTGAGAGATCATCTTATAATGCTACCGTCAATCAAAGCAAGATAAGATGCATAAAGGATTAACATCACATGCAATCAATATAAGTGATATGATATGGCCATCATCATCTTGTGCTTGTGATCTCCATCTCCGAAGCACCGTGCTCGTGATCTCCATCTCCGAAGCACCGTCATGATCACCATCGTCACCGGCACGACACCTTGATCTCCATCGTAGTATCGTTGTCGTCTCGCCAACTTATTGCTTTTACGACTATCGCTACCGCTTAGTGATAAAGTAAAACTATTACATGGCGATTGCATCTCATACAATAAAGCGACAACCATATGGCTCCTGCCAGTTGCCGATAACTCGGTTACAAAACATGATCATCTCATACAACACATTATATCACATCATGTCTTGACCATATCACATCACAACATGCCCTGCAAAAACAAGTTAGACGTCCTCTACTTTGTTGTTGCATGTTTTACGTGGCTGCTACGGGCTTAGCAAGAACCGTTCTTACCTACGCATCAAAACCACAACGATAGTTTGTCAAGTTGGTGCTGTTTTAACCTTCGCAAGGACCGGGCGTAGCCACACTCGGTTCAACTAAAGTGAGAGAGACAGACACCCGCCAGTCACCTTTAAGCAACGAGTGCTCCGAACGGTGAAACCAGTCTCGCGTAAGCGTACGCGTAATGTCGGTCCGGGCCGCTTCATCTCACAATACCGCTGAACCAAAGTATGACATGCTGGTAAGCAGTATGACTTATATCGCCCACAACTCACTTGTGTTCTACTCGTGCATAGCATCAACGCATAAAACCAGGCTCGGATGCCACTGTTGGGGAACGTAGTAATTTCAAAAAAATTCCTACGCACACGCAAGATCATGGTGATGCATAGCAATGAGAGGGAAGAGTGTTGTCCACGTACCCTCGTAGACCGACAGCGGAAGCGTTATCACAACGCGGTTGATGTAGTCGTACGTCTTCACGATCCGACCGATCAAGTACCGAACGCACGGCACCTCCGAAGTTCTACACACGTTCAGCTCGATGACGTCCCTCGAACTCCGATCCAGCCGAGTGTTGAGGGAGAGTTTCGTCAGCACGACGGCGTGGTGACGATGATGATGGTCCACCGACGCAGGGCTTCGCCTAAGCTCCGCGATGGTATTATCGAGGTGTAGTCTGGTGGAGGGGGGCACCGCACACGGCTAAAATATCGTATATCAAGTGTGTCCATGGGGTGCCCCCTGCCCCCGTATATAAAGGAGCAAGGGAGGAGGAGGCCGGCCCTAGGAGGGGGCGCACCAAGTGTGGAGTCCTACTAGGACTCCCTAGTCCTAGTAGGATTCCACCTCCCATATGGAATAGGAAAAGAGGAAGGGAAAAAGAGAAGGAAGGAAGGGGGCGCCCCCCTTCCCTAGTCCAATTCGGACCAGACCAAGGGGAGGGGTGCGGCCACCCTTGAGGCCCTTTTCCTTCTTTCCCGTATGGCCCAATAAGGCCCAATACGTATTCCCGTAACTCTCCGGTACTTCCGAAAAATACCCGAATCACTCGGAACCTTTCCGAAGTCCGAATATAGTCGTCCAATATATCGATCTTTACGTCTCGACCATTTCGAGACTCCTCGTCATGTCCCCGATCTCATCCGGGACTCCGAACTCCTTCGGTACATCAACATACATAAACTCATAATAAAACTGTCATCGTAACTTTAAGCGTGCGGACCCTTTGGGTTCGAGAACTATGTAGACATGACCGAGACACCTCTCCGGTCAATAACCAATAGCGGGACCTGGATGCCCATATTGGCTCCCACATATTCTACGAAGATCTTTATCGGTCAGACCGCATAACAACATACGTTGTTCCCTTTGTCATCGGTATGTTACTTGCCCGAGATTCGATCGTCGGTATCTCGATACCTAGTTCAATCTCGTTACCGGCAAGTCTCTTTACTCGTTCCGTAATACATCATCCCGCAACTAACTCATTAGTCACAATGCTTGCAAGGCTTATAGTGATGTGCATTACCGAGTGGGCCCAGAGATACCTCTCCGACAATCGGAGTGACAAATCCTAATCTCGAAATACGCCAACCCAACAAGTACCTTTGGAGACACCTGTAGAGCACCTATATAATCACCCATTTACATTGTGACGTTTGGTAGCACACAAAGTGTTCCTCCGGTAAACGGGAGTTGCATAATCTCATAGTCATAGGAACATGTATAAGTCATGAAGAAAGCAATAGCAACATACTAAACGATCGGGTGCTAAGCTAACGTAATGGGTCATGTCAATCACGTCATTCTCCTAATGAGGTGATCCCGTTAATCAAATGACAACTCATGTCTATGGCTAGGAAACATAACCATCTTTGATTAACGAGCTAGTCAAGTAGAGGCATACTAGTGACACTCTGTTTGTCTATGTATTCACACATGTATTATGTTTCTGGTTAATACAATTCTAGCATGAATAATAAACATTTATCATGATATAAGGAAATATATAATACTTTATTATTGCCTCTAGGGCATATTTCCTTCAGCGCGGGCTCGAGGCGCCAAGCTAGCGTGTCTGCCTCTCCGGCCGACCTCGCGCCGGGGGCGGCATGCTGGCTTGGGACGCTCAAGGCCAGCGGGAGATTCAAGGCAGGAGGTGGTTGTTTCCTGGGAGGCTTCACGGCCTTAGCAGAAGGGATCCTGAAGAGCCACCGTTAGGAAGGGAAGCAGCACTTGAGGAATTACAAAGATAAGGTACTTACTCATCTATGGCGATGTACTTCCTCTGTTTCAACAGCCGGAAGGCGCCACTGTTGCAGCTTGGGGACCCCTTCCTATTGTGGAGCGCATCGAAGTCCACACGGAGCCGGCCGAAGCGTTGGACGTGGCGACCAGGGCAGGGCGCGACTGGTGAAGCGCCCGAGGAGACGACCTCAGGAGCGCCAAGCTGGGGAGAGCCATCGGGCTCCGCCTCGCGATGACCTGCTGAGGCCTCGGGAGCTTCGGCCTCAGGAGCAGCGGATTGCATCGCCCCCTCAACTGCCACCCTAGGGCGAGAGTCGCGGGCTCCCGGAGATGGCACCTCAGGAGCTACAGGCGGTGTCGACACCTCGGCACCCGTGCCTCCGGCCTCCAGTGGTGCTTGCCCCCCTGCGTCCACTATTGGGGCAAGTTCGGCACCGGCGACAAGGAGGGCAACCACGGTGACGGGGTTCTCACGGGGCCCCTAAGGCCGACTGGACGCAACCCCCATTCGTCAAAGGGGGGCATCTGCCCCGCGAACTCCACCATGTTTGAGAACCAGTATAAGAGACAACCCTCCAGTGGCATATTTGCTGGCGAGGGGTCGCTCGTCAGGACCTCGAACACCATTCTTCGTGCATCGAGCGGATGCTCTGACTCCTGAAGCCTTATGCGATCCTGGCCAATGGACAGGGCCCACATCGGCTGGGAATAGTTCTGGAGTGGGGCGATGCGGCGTCGGAGGAACTCCTTCATCACCATTGGTGCAGTCAAACTAAGATCTTTCAGCCTCTTCAACCGGAGCCAGATGAAGGCGAGGCGGGGGCTCGCAAGCTTCTCGTGGCCCCAGCCGGAGCTGGGGACGGCGTGCGCCGACGGAGGCAAGAGCAAGGGTTTGAGCACTCCGACGTTCACATACACCCACCGCGGATGGCGGGAGTTCAAAGTCAATCCCCGAGCCGGCCGTCGCCGCCACGGCCTAGAAGCTCAGGCACCCCAAGCATTGCCGGGGGTCGGTCAGGTGCAGCGAGAAGAAATGGCGCAGAAGGGCCACGGAGGGGGCGATGCCCACCATGGCCTCGCAAACGAAGGCAAAGACGGCAAGAAGAGCGACAAATTGGGGATCTAGGTGCAGCATATGAATCTGGTAATGGGAAAGCACGGCGTTAAAGAAGGCCGAGAAGGGAGGGACCAGGTTGGCCCACAAGGCGTCGATCAAGAATTGGACCTCGGTGGCTCTTCTATCGACAGAAGCTCGGGACGTAGGCCAGGCCACTGTCCCTCCCCATTCGTTGAATCTGGTGGCAAGCACAGGGCAGACCTTGTCCATGGCCTACCGATTGAGCACCCGCGATCGGCCGACGGCGGGCTCGACGGCAAGCGGCGGGCTGGCTGAGGACAGGGGCTTCTTCCCTTTCTCCGTTCGGTTCGGCGCCATGGCAATGGAGAGGACTGAGCTTAGGTCGGATTGGGAGAGGAAGCTGAGGTTCAACGAAGTGGAGGAGTTGGGGAGTGCGTTGCAAGCAATGGGGAAATAACTGTGTAGGACGTCGTGGCCGCCTAGTCAGGCGGATATCAAGGCTGCGTGGGGAAGTGGGGCCGCCCACGTCCAATTGATCGCCACGCGTCGAGCGGGGACGCAGGCTGTTGGGGCCCGCGGCGCTCCGCACTTGCCCTTTGGCTTCGCCTCTATGCCAATTCCGAGCGCGCCTTGGGCCTGGGGCTACTGTCGGCGTCCTAAGAACGGGGGTCCCGAGACTTGCCTGCCTGCGGCCCACGGCATGGCTCCACCAGCGGCCCTGTACGGCCTATCTTCACCAGAAAACACTCAAGACCCTCGCGAGGGGCCAAGCCTCGCGAGGCGGACAACACCAGACCTCCTCGGGGGTAGCCTCACCTGGCCGGCTCCCGAGGGGCGGAGAGATCAAGGGAAGGGGAACCTCGCGAGGTTCCCGTGACGCAAGCCATGACGGCTGGAGCCACACGGGCGCCAACGCGCGCAGTGTCCTCATTTCCTATTTGGTGCTAAAGGGGCAAGCACAGGTGAGGAGTCCCGAGGCATCAGGCAAAGGTTTCCATATTGGCGCAACGAGACCAAGACCAGCAGGACTAAAAGGACGGAGGTCACCGTGGAGCCCAAGGCGGCGTCACCACCAGAGCCTTTGGTAGGCGAAGACCAACTTTAGTCAGGATAGCTTGTACTAGTTGTCTCCCTTTGAATTTGGCCGTTGTGGGATCCCTTCCCACTAATTATTTGGGAAGAGGACCAGGGCCTCTATAAATAGGACTAGCCACCACAGGAGAACGGGAACGGGGAACTCGAACGGATCTCATCTCATCGAGGGACGGATCATCCAAATCATCATGAACAACACAAGCTCACCGAGCACAACAACACCTCTCCTCAAGATGTTGTTCTTCCCTTGTAACTGTTCATCCTCAGCCCAAGAGGCAATCCACCACACCACACTGGAGTAGGGTATTACACCACATCGATGGTCTGAACCAGTATAAACTCTTGTGTCTCTCGTTCTTTGGGTTCGTCGAGCTAGGCCTTGCGATTGTTGCCAGAGCGATCTAGGGAGAGAGAGAGATCTTCGTGCGCACCCCAGTGTTCGAACCTCAAGGGTTTTGCCGGAACCCGAAATCCGACACATGCGGAGCGCGAGCTAGTAACCGTCGTGCGGCACGTCACAACAGTCAAGCACCTCGACATGCGTCGGCCGGGTAGAGACTTTTCTTGGCCACAAGCTCCATGGTCTCGTCCAAGATCGGTGTGGTACTGTAGTCGAAGATGAGAGTAAAATACTATGGGAGCAACCGCATGCATGGCCCAGATGCCGATGTTGGCGTGGAGGAGGTGGTAATCGCTGGCGCTGCAGCGTGCTACATGGCTTAGGGAGGCACCTGTTGTGACGCTCTGGCATTGGCACCGGCATTGTCAATGCAGCTGATGATCCGGAGGAGGACGAGCAGGAAAGGAAAGGGTATTGCATGCGTGTAAAGATCCATGGAGGAAATTATTTCCTAGAAATATGGCTTTTGTTTACCTTTCTTTGAGGATATAGATGACCCACATGAGGAAATCTATTATAACCACTAGATGAAAATTAGTGGTGCGGGAGTATGGATCAGAGGACGGGAGGGGAGCAGGCAAGCCTCGTCCGCCGACCTGCGCCTCACCCCTCTCCGTCCCACCGCCGCTCTGCTTTCATGAGAATGGCATGTGGGCTAGCCGCATTTAAGGCCCGCATATCATTGACTCATAGGCCGGTGCACTAAGCCACTGAAGCTCGGTCCCATGGGCCCCGAGAGGGAAATGTAACTCCTATGCCAGGCCTTGTGGTGCTCCAGTAGTGCGAACTCGTTCCAAACCCGGAATTTGCTTCTTACTACTACCACTGTGCCGGCTCGTCCGTTGCAATGGATCCAAAGTATTATCTATTTAGTGCAGTGCACTCTAAACACATTATATATTTATGTTTCTCTAGCCTTTCCTAGCCACGCAACCAAGCCACATAAGCTTCATGGTTGCCCCCCACATCATGTTATTCATACTACGTTGACTGAAAAAAAGATAAATAACCCAAAACAAGATCTTCCCTTTTTTTGTTCCTACGATGTTGTGCCGTGCACATACCTAGTTGTATAGTGGCAATACTAGTTGTAGTACAAACTTTATACTAGTAGGAGTAGTAGTACGGAGTGCTCCTACTCTATCAGCGAGCCCCATCTGACACCAAATTTCTTGGCTTCCGTGCTACAGCTAGATCTTCCCCTCCTTGTTTCTGATTTCCAACGCGGCGGGCGGGGTGCGGTTAGACGATAATCGGTTTGCTCAACTGTGGTCCCACATGAAAGTGAAAATATTAGGCAACAGGCCTTCCCTAGCTATGTGGCATGCCGGACGGGCCGTGGAGTACTTCCGATTCCCGGGCGTGTGGGGGTGCGATGCGAACACGGCAGGCCTTTTTCTTTTACTAGCAATGTGCCAGTGCGTTGCAATGGATCCAAAGTAGAATAGAACTTGTTCACAAACTTGAAAGAAAACACTCTTGCTTTGATATACATATATACCACTAGAAATATATCACTTTTCACTCGAAATATATTTCTCAGGTTGTTTTGATGAGGTGAGGGCGGGGCTTTTCCGCCAGATAAGAAGGGTAGTAGCTAGGTTCGCACATCGTCGGTTTGGTCACATGCGGTTCGACATGTTGTCGTGTTTCTAGCAAGATGCCCATGCATTGCATGAACTTGATGGAAAAGGTAAGAACAACTTATAAATTGATGGATGGACTACTAGTTACAGTGACATATATAATTGCCTCCAAATGTGAGTAAAGGGATCGCACATGTGTTTATTGATTGGAACAAGAATGCAATAGCGCAATAGGAATTAAGGCCACAATTATGCGATCGCAGTGGTGGTTACAGGAGGCAAGAAGAAAGATGTATCCATCAATGTACGACCTCCTCCTCCTCGACTCAGTGCGCCGGGCCACCGACCGACGGTTTGGAGCGGCGGCTTTTATGGCGAGGTCAAGGTGCTTCTTAGCAAAGGCGTCCAATGCTTCCAGCCGGTTGACAAAGGACAACGTCGCCGCGTCCTCACCGGCCTTGTAGGTACCTATGCACACGACTTGCTCGTGCACGTGGATGTGTAGGTCGATGAATTCTTGCAGGGTGAGGCGCCTCGTAGCGAGTGCGACCTCCAGGTGGACATTCTTTGTTGTGTCGGCGGACAGTCGCAGGGCCACTAGTGCTTGAAAGAGCTTCTTGCCATGGAGGCCGGTTAGGGTGGCAGGCAATGAGGAGCCCAGGTGCGCGGGCTGGAGGAGTACAGCGATGTCGTCCGTGAGCTTCTTGACTGTCGGATTACGGGTTCCGGCAAAACCCTTGAGGTTCGAACACTGGGGTGTGCACGAAGATCTCTTCCTACCTAATCACGTCCTCACCCTCACCGTGATCTCAAAGCTTAGTGCGTCGAGCCTGCAGAGAGAGACACACAAGAGTTTATACTGGTTCGGGCCACCGATGTGGTGTAATACCCTACTCCAGTGTGGTGTGGTGGATTGCCTCTTGGGCTGAGGATGAACAGTTACAAGGGAAGAACAGCCTCCTGAGGAGAGGTGCTCTTGTGCTTGGTGAACTTGTGTGTGGGATGGCTCTGATCCAAGATGAGATCCAGCTTCCTCCTATGGTGGTGGCCAGTCCTATTTATAGAGGCCCTGGTCCTCTCCCAAAATATTGAGCAGGAAGTGTGGCACCCCGGCTCAGAGCAACCGGTTTACCATGCGTTGCCAGCCCAGAGACCATGTCTTCTGGCAACACACAACATCTTGGTACAGAAAATGACCGCTTTATTAATGCTAGCGGATCAGAGTTTATATTACAATAGGTAGCGAGGCCAAGCGGCACACGGTGCGGCTGAACAATATGTACATTATTTAGTGAACATAAAGGGGCCTCGATCATAACAACTGTGTGGCAGCGGAACAACGTCGTAGCGGAACTCCATAGCACAGGGACACCGATGTGGACACGATCTAGACCCGGACATCACTCCTTTCCACCGAGACTTTCCTGAAATCTGGCATGACACGCCAGGTCAGTACATTGAATGTACTTGCAAGCTCACAACAAACATAAACATAATGGCAAGCAGGATCATGAAAATTAACCAATTATTAACAATGCAACAAGATAGCCAACATGCTATGATCATGCTCCTGAGAGAATAATCTCCCGGACTGGCTTACCAATGGTGATCGCTGTGGGAGCACAAACATTCCAACCTTAAAGTCTTATCTATGAATATCTCGTGATCTTTCCGGCGATCACAACCACGACCAATATTTGGTCTCAAACGGTGATCCTCCCGGCGATCACAACCACGACCAACACTTGGTCCAAAACAACAAGATGACCTTTCCGCCATCATCAATAGTGCAAAGTTCATAACTTAGTGTGCAGGATTTATTAAACATTGACCCATGGTGTGACCTACTTTCGAGCGTGTCCGTAACCGTGGACTCAGCTACCGATATATTAATACACTCTGCAGAGGTAGCGCACTGTACCCACACCATGGAACCCATGGCCTCGCACTCCCATTCGGGTGGACCAATGGCATTCCGACGAAACCCCTCCATTGCCATGACACTCTCTCGGCCACTCGGACTCACTCCCCACTGGGCTAGTCCTAGGTGGCCCCGTGTCTACCAAAGACACAACGACCACCGTCGTGGCCAAAACATAAACTGTCCCACACGGGGACACGGTACCAAAATCTCAACAACGGGCACACAAGGTTATGTCTGCTTACCGGGCCAGGGTACCGCACGCCCATAACCTTCCCTCGTTGGAGGCACTGACCAGAGGCATGACAACGGACCGAATAGAGGCCTTCCCATAAAGGCAAATGTGGTTGCACTGGGAAAAACTAGATTCAGTGGCACCATGACCCGGTCAACGATATATTCAAGTTGAGTTATTATCAGGTTCAACTTAAAATGAAAATAACCGGTGTCATTGTATGCCATGAAAATGCAACACTAACATATGCATCACATATCAACGGTAATGACTGAGTCAACTAAATCCACACTAAGCATAAACATCAACAACTCATGACACCTCTGGTTAAGATTAAACCTTACTTTAAAAAGAATCTTTTCTAGCAAATTTATCATTTTTCTCATGCAAGAAAATAACTCCATATGATTACTTATATCCAAAACTATATTACTCTATCATAAAAAAATTAATTCTAGTTTCTTTACCAACTTAGTTAGCTTTAAACTTTCTGTAAATCAAGCATATTAACTTAAACAAGCAACTAACAGAATATAAATAAAATAATAGTGATTTAAATGCATTAAATCATTCATTCAAGTAGAAAAATCACATATATTGTAATGGCACCATGAAAATGTTGCTGTGGCTTGCCTTAGTGCAGATGAGGTTCACAAGCCTCCTGGTGATCCTCAAGACAAGCCTCACCCTCTGAAAATATTTATAAACACAAAAATAAATCATCAAGAACCCTCCTGAAAATCACTAGAAAATCTAGACAGCAGGGAAAAATCCCATTTTTGGTGAGCTGCTAGATTTCTTTACAAAGAACACAATGCAAAAAAATCAATTCATTTGGACTTATGGTTGAAGACTTTTGGCTGTTTGAAGCTCTCTGGAAAAATATGAATTTGAATTTAAATAAAAACAGACTTGGGGGTGACGTCGAAGGCATAAAGCCTCAGGGTGCCACCACTCTTACCGCTTCGTGCGCGTACTGAGTGGCTGACTAGCGGGCCCCGCTAGTCAAGTGAGGGGGAGAGGGGGAAGGAAACAAAGGACGGCGCGGCTTCGCCGGAGCACACGCTGGCGACGAGGGCTCCTTGGCCAAAACAAGAAGGAGGGATACAGAGAGGAGACGGAGGCGCACCTGCCCGTACCCGTAGAGTAGCTAGGGGTGGTCGGACGGCATCGGAATCGGCCTCTCTAGCGTAGACAGAGAGCGGAGGTCGCCGGAGACGGAGACGACGGCGAACATAGGCGACTCCAGGGGCTCCAACTAGGCGGAACAGCACCACCGAAGAGTGGTTGAGGCCCTGTAAGGGTTGCCCAAGCCTGGGAGGGGCCAGAGCTATGGAGACGACCCGAGGGGATCGCCGGCGAGCTCGAGCTCGGGGACGGCGGCCCGCGGCCGGGCTACGGCTATCTACGAGATTGTGGAGAGTGTGGGAGTGGTGGATGGTGCTTGAGGAGGCTGGGGAGGGCTTCATTTATAGGCGAGCATCAAGGGGGGTTCGGGCTCCGCCGGTGGACACCTAGACACGGCGCCCGGCGACGAGCGGCATCAGTGAGAGAGGGAGAAGGCGACACAGCTCACGCGGGGACTGTGGGCGAAAGAGGTCGAGCACAGGATCGAGGGGAAGGCGACGAGCACAGTGCAGAGCGCACTGTTGCGTTGGCCGGACCGCGCCCGTGCTCGCTGCAGCGAGCTCCGGCGTCGCCGAGTGCCAAGGGAGAGTTAAGAAAGCTTGGACGAAGATTGTGGCGAGGTTTGGCATGCTTAGGCAGTCGGGGAAGCGAGCACGCGCGAAACAGAGCGCTCGGCAGCACTCAGAGTGCGGCGACAAGCAGGTTGGCATCGTGTACACGCGTGGACACCGCGTGAACTTTGCCCTCAGGCCGACCTAAGCCCAAAATTTATGTATGGCTTGTTGTTCGTGGTAGTTTTGAAGATTACCACGCTTTGGTTTGGACCCGGACGCAATAGCATAGATTTCTACTTCCAAGTAAGTTTCTGATCAGTAACTTTGAGAGCTTACTGTGGTCAAACGTCTGGGAGTTGAGGGCTGGGCTTTGGAGGTTAGCAATCATCTACTAAGGTGGTGATGCACAAGAAAAATCACCCACAATGGAGCAAGTAAAATGGTAGTTGTTGTAGAAACCACAATTTCTGTCCAGAACAGAAAATATTTTCTGTAGCAAAAATATTCCAAAAAGTTATGCAATATTTTTTCTCAGGGAGGTGCCCTAGGGTTCAAAGAATATTTGTGAATTTTCTCAGATTTTTGTGGGCAAGAAAAATTGGTGTTGCTTTGGAGCACATTGGGCTAGCTAGGGTTTAAGAGAGGGAAATGAATATTGTTCATTTATGAAAAATAATCTATATACTATTTTGAGGTGAACCGGAGAGGGAATGATGGATAGAGAGGGAAATGGGACACTTGGGTGAAAGTCAAGGGGTACCCAGGTGTTTAAGTCCATATGAAAATATTCAAAACTCCAAATTTCAAATTCAAAAAAACTGAAAATCAGGCAAAGAAAAGAGGTCAAAAACCAGGCTATCACAAACCTCCCCCACTTAGAATGAGTCTCGTCCTCGAGATTCGGTTGCTTGGGAAAACCATTCTGGATAATGTGCCTTTAGAAATTCTTCCCGTTCCCACGTTGATTCTGACTCTGTGTGATGCTCCCACTGAACCTTGTAGAACTTCCTTACTTTGCTACGAGTGACCCTTTCCATCTGATCCAAAATTTTAATCGGTCTCTCTTCATATGTTGAGTCCTTTGCCAGCTCTATTTTAGTCGTAGCTGTCTTTTTCTCAAGCGGCGATATGCATCGCCTCAACTGTGAAACATGAAACACGTTGTGCACGTCCGAAAATTCAGGGGGTAGTTCCAACTATTATGCAACGGTACCCACTCGTGACATAACTGGAAATGGACCAATAAATCTGGGTGCCAACTTTCCAAGAGTCTGGAATCTCTTGATTCCTTTCATAGGGGTGACTCGGAGGTATACGTGTTCTCCGGGTTCAAAACTGATCTGTCGGTGCTTTGCATCATAATAACTCTTCTGTCGAGATTTGGCCAATTGCAATCTGTCTCTGATTTCCTTAACTTGATTCTCAGCTTCCATCATGAGATCTGTTCTGAAGATGCGGCTATCTCCAGTTTGCGACCAATTTAAAGGAGTGCGGCACTTACGGCCATACAAAGCCTCATATGGTGACATCTTTAGACTGGTCTGGAAGCCATTGTTGTAAGAGAACTCGGCATACGGCAGACAGTCTTCCCATTTAGGTCCTTGGGCCAAAGCACAGGCTCGCAGCATATCTTCGAGTATTTGGTTTACTCGCTCTATCTGTCCATCAGTCTCGATCAGAAGTGATGGTTCGGGGTACTCCATGCAGACTGACTATTCTGGATACATACAGCTGTGCAAGTTGATCCGCTCGATATGTGGTTCTGATCGGGATAAAGTGAGCAACCTTGGTTAAGGTGTCCACTATGACCCAGATTGCATCATTGCCTCGCTGAGTCTTGGGTAGTCCTTTGATGAAATCCATGCAGACATCATCCCATTTTCCTTGTGAGACTGGCAACGACTGGAGAAGTCCAGTTGGCTTCCGATGCTCCGCCTTCACCTTGTTGCATATGTCGCAACAGGCCACAAAATAGGCAATGTCTTTCTTCATATCATCCCACCAAAATATTTGTCGAAGGTCTTCATACATTTTCGTACCTCCAGGGTGAATGGAATACGAAGATTCGTGTGCTTCTGACAGGATTTTCTGCTTTAAGTCCGCTTGAATGGGTACACAAATCCTTCCACGGAAGCGGAGGGTACCAAATTGATCCTTCGAGAAATCTGAAGTCTGTTCTGCTACCATATTCTTGGCACGTTTCTACAGGACAGTGTCATCTGGCTGGGCCTTACGGATCTCTTCCTCAAGTGTGCGGGCAACTTCCAAAATATTAGCAAGGCCGGCTTGACCAGGTTTACCTGAGCAATCTCCTCTTGAAGTTCAGGAGGCAAGGATTTCAATGTGACATTTAGGCTGACAAGCTTTCGACTGAGTGCATCAGCAACCACGTTGGCCTTACCCGGGTGGTAATTTATTCCAAGATCGTAATCCTTGACTAACTCAAGCCATCTTCATTGACAGAGATTTAAATCTGGCTGAGTAAAATATACTAGAGACTTGTGATTGGTAAAAATTTGGCACCTCTTCCCGATGAGATAATGTCTCCAAATTTTTAGAGCATGAACCACCGCGGCCAATTCCAAATCATGAGTAGGATAATTTCCTTCGTGGGGTCGTAGCTGTCGTGATGCATAGGCTACTACCTTGCCGTCTTGCATAAGTACGCATCCAAGTCCTTGTCTGGAGGCCTCATAGTACACATCAAAACTGCGGTAGATATCAGGAAGAGTCAACACAAGTGCAGTCGTCAGCCGTATCTTTAGCTCATTGAAACTTTTCTCGCAGTCCTCAGTCCATTCAAACTTCTTATCCTTTTTAGCAGCTCCGTCATGGGTTTAGCAATCTTGGAAAACCCTTCAATGAAATGACGGTAATATCTGGCTAATCCAAGAAAACTCCGGATCTGAGATACGGTTGTGGGCGGCAACCAATCGAGCACATCCTTTACTTCGCTTGGGTCCACGGCTATACCTTCGGCGGATAGCACATGTCCAAGAAATCCAACTTGCTTGAGCCAAAATTCGCATTTACTGAATTTGGCGTATAGCTGATGGTCGCGGAGTCGTTGTAATACTGCTCGAAGATGTTCTTTGTGATCTTCTTCACTTCTTTAGTAAATAAGTATGTCATCGATGAAGACTACCACGAACTTATCGAGGAAGTCCATGAATACTTTGTTCATCGTACTGCTTCGCGCGCGTACTGAGTGGCTGACTAGTGGGCCCCGCTAGTCAGGTGAGGGGGAGAGGGGAAAGGAAACGAGAAGGAGGGATCAAGAGAGGAGACGGAGGCGCACCTGCCCGTACCCGTAGAGTAGCTAGGGTTGGTCGGACGACGTTGGAATCGGCCTCTCTAGCGGACATAGAGAGCGGAGGTCGCAGGAGACGAAGACGACGGTGAACAGAGGCGACTCCAGGGGCTCTAACCAGGCGGAACAGCACCACCCGGGAGTGGTGGAGGCCCTGGAAGGGTTGCCCAGGCCTGGGAGGGGCCGGAGCTATGGAGACGACCCAAGGGGATTGCTGGCGAGCTCGAGCTCGGGGACGGTGGCCCGCGGCCTGCCCGGCCGGGCTACGGCTATCTACGAGATTGTGGAGTGTGGGAGTGGTGGATGGTGCTTGAGGAGGCTGGGGAGGGCTCCATTTATAGGCGAGCATCGAGGGGGGTTCGAGCTCCGCCGATGGACACCTGGACACGGCGCCCGGCGACGAGCGGCATCAGTGAGAGAGGGAGAAGGCGACGCAGCTCACGTGGGGACAGTGGGTGAACGGGGACGAGCCCAGGAACGATGGGAAGGCGACGAGCACAATGCAGAGCGCACTGTTGCGTTGGCCGAACCGCGCCCGTGCTCACTGTGGCGAGCTCCGGCGTTGGCGAGTGCCAGGGGAGAGTTAAGAGAGCTTGGACGAAGATTCTGGCGAGGTTTGGCATGCTTAGGCAG
This sequence comes from Triticum aestivum, assembly GCF_018294505.1. Taxonomy (NCBI): domain Eukaryota; kingdom Viridiplantae; phylum Streptophyta; class Magnoliopsida; order Poales; family Poaceae; genus Triticum; species Triticum aestivum. The sequence goes on along the minus strand of NC_057808.1, from coordinate 163,697,238 downwards.
TCCGGGATGCGAGCACGCGCGAAACACAGCTCTCGGCGGCACTTAGAGCGCGGCGACAAGCAGGTTGGCATCGTGTACACGCGTGGTCACCGCGTGAACTTTGCCCTCGGGCCGACCTAAGTCCAAATATGTCTGGCTTGTTGTTCGTGGTAGTTTTAAAGATTACCACGCTTTGGTTTGGACCCAGACGTAGTACGATAGGTTTCTACTGCGAAGTAAGTTTCTGACCAGTAAATTTGAGAGCCTACTGTGGTCAAACAGCTGGGAGTTGAGACCTGGGCTTTGGAGGTTAGCAGTCATCTACTAAGGTGATGGTGCACAAAAAAAATCAGCCACAATTTAGCAAGTAAAATGGTAGTTGCTGTAGAAACCACCATTTCTGTCCAGAACAAAAAATATTTTCTGTAGCAAAAATATTCCAAAAAGTTATGCAATATTTTTTCTCACGGAGGTGCCCTAGGGTTCAAAGAATATTTGTGAATTTTCTCAGATTTTTGTGGGCAAGAAAAATTGGGGTTGCTTTGGAGCACATTGGGCTAGCTAGGGTTTAAGAGAGGGAAATGAATATTTTTCATTTAAGAAAAATATTATATATACTATTTTGAGGTGAACTAGAGAGGGAATGATGGATAGAGAGGGAAATGGGACACGTGGGTGAAATCCAAGGGGTACCCCAGGTGTTTAAGTCCGTATGAAAAGATTAAAAACTCCAAATTTCAAATTCAAACCAACTGGAAATCAGGCATAGAAAAGAGGGCAAAAACCAGGCTGTCATAGGAAGGGATCCAACAACGACAAAATTCGAAGGGAGACGACTTGTACAAGTTATCCTGACTAAAAGTGGTCTTCGCCTGCCAAAGGCTCTGGTGGTGATGCCGTCTTGGGCTCCATGGTGACCTCCGTCCTGTCGTCCTGCTGGTCTTGGTCTCGTTGCACCGATATGGAAACCTCTGCCTGATGCCTCGGGACTCCTCGCATATGCTTGCCCCTTTAGCAACAAAGAGGAAACGAGGACACTGTGCGCTGGTGCCCGCCTGGCTCCAGTCATCTTGGCTTGCGTCAGACGAACCTCGGGAGGTGTTCCTTGCCTTGATCTCTCCGCCCGTCGCGAGCCTGCCTGGTGAGGCAGCCCTCGAGGAGGTCTTGCGTCGTCCCCCTCATGAGGCTTGGCCCCTCACGAGGGTCTTGAGTGTTTGCTGGTGAAGATGGGCCGTACAGGGCCGCTGGTGGTGCCATGCCTTGGGCCGCAGGCAGGCAAATCTGGGGACCCCCGTTGCCAGGACGCCGACAGTAGCCCCCGGGCCCAAGGCGCGTTTGGACTTGGCTTCGAGGCGAAGCCAAAGGGCAAGTGCGGAGTGCCACATGCCCCAACAGCCCGCGGCCCCGTTGACGCGTGGCGATCGATTGGATGTGGGCGGCCCCGCTTCCCCACGCAGCCTTGATATCCGCCTGGCTAGGCGGCCACGGCGTCCTACACAGTTATTTCCTATTGCTGGCAACGCGCTCCCCAACTCCTCTGCTTCCTCGAACCTCAGCTTCCTCTCCCAATCCGACCTGAGCTCAGTCCTCTCCATTGCCATGGCGTCAAACTGAACGGAGAAAAGGAAGAAGCCCCTGTCCTCAGCTAGCCCGCCTCCGGCCGTCGAGCCCGCCGTCGGCCGATCGCGGGTGCTCAATCGGGAGGCCATGGACAAGGTCCGCCCTGCGCTCGCCACCAGCTTCAACGAATGGGGAGGGACGGTGGCCTAGCCTGCGTCCCGAGCTTCTGTTGATAGAACAGCCACCGAGGTCCAATTCTTCATCGACGCCCTATGGGCCGGCCTGGTCCCTCCCATCATCGCCTTCTTCAATGTTGTGCTTTCCCATTTCAAGATCCATATGTTGCACCCAGATCCCCAATCCGTCACCCTTCTTGTCGTCTTTGCCTTCGTCTGTGAGGCCATGGTGGGCATTGCCCCCTCCGTGGCTCTCCTGCGCCATTTCTTCTCGCTGCAGTTGACTGACCCCCGGCAATGCTTGGGGTGCCTGAGCTTCCAGGCCATGGCGGCGACGGCCGGCTCGGGGATCAACTTTGGACTCCCGCCGTCCGCGAGCGGGTTCCGGACACGGTGGGTGTATGTGGATGTTGGAGTGTGCAACCCTTTGCTCTTGCCTCCGTCGGCGCCCGCCGTCCCCAACTCCGGCTGGGATCACGAGGAGCTTGCGAGCCCCCGCCTCGCCTTCGTCTGGCTCCGGCTGAAGAGGCTGACAGACCTCGGCTTGACGGCGCCTATGGTGATGAAGGAGTTCCTCCGACGCCGTGTCGCCCCACTCCAGTGCCATTCCCAGCCGAGGTGGACCCTGTCTGTCGGCTAGGATCGCATGAGGCTTCAGGAGTCAGGGCTTCCGCTCGAGGCACGAAGGACGGTGCTCGAGGTCCTGAAGGGCGACCCCTCGCCAGCCAATATCCATTGGAGGGCTGTCTCTTGTACTGCAGCTCAAACAGAGTGGAGTTCGCGGGGTAGATGCCCCCCTTTGATTAATGGGGGCTGCGTCCAGTTGGCCTTGAGGGGCCCCGTGAGAACCCCGTCATCGTGGTTGCCCTCCTTGTCACCGGCACCGAGCTTGCCCCAAGAGTGGACGTAGGGGGGCAAGCTCCACCGGAGGCCGGAGGCACGGGTGCCCAGGTGTCGACACCGCCCGTGGCTCCTGAGGCGCCATCTCCGGGAGCCCGTGACTCTCACCCTGAGGCCAAAGTTCTCGAGGCCTCAGCAGGTCATCGCGGGGCGGAGCCCGATGGCTCTCCCCCGCTTGGCGCTCCTGAGGTCGTCTCCTCGGGGGCTGCACCAGTCGCGCCCTACGCTGGCCGCCATGCTCAGCGCTTCGGCCGGCTCCGTGTGGACATCGATGCGCTCCGCAAGAGGAAGGGGTCCCCAAGCTGCAGCAGTGGCGCCTTCCGGCCGTGAAAACAGAGGAAGTACTTCGCCATAGATGAGTAAGTACCTTATCTTTTTAACTCCTCGAGTGCTACTTCCCTTCCTGATGGTGGCCCTTCAGGATCCCCTCTGTTAAGGACGTGAAGCCTCCTGGGAAGCAACCTCCTCCTGCCTCGAATCTCCCGCTGGCCTTGAGCGTCCTGAGCCAGCATGCCGCCCCTGGCGCGAGGTCGGCCGAAGAGACAGACACGCCCGCTTGGCGTCTCGAGCCCTCGCTCCTGCTGTCTCTTCTTCGTGGCCTCACCGGGGGTGCGACGAGCGTGCCAAGGGCTCCTCCTCTGGTTGTGGATGGCGGCTGGATCGCTTCGGTCTTGGCTTCCTCTTCGAGCAGCGAGCCTCAACTCGACCGGGCTCCCACCGAAGTCCAGTCAGCGGCCGGGGGGGCGCCAGCCCCTAGTCCTCTGCTGAAAGGGGGCGAGCCGCTTCGGGTCCCGTCGGCGACCCCCGCTGTGGAGGACAGAATTGGCCGCGTGCTCAAGTTTGCGCACGAATGGGGTGTCGTCCGCCACGAGCTCTTTCAGGAGGCAATGGGCGGAATGAGCCGGCTCGGCGGAGAACTCGTGGAGGTAGATGCGCGCCTCGAGGCCGAGGGTCTTCGGCTGATGGAGGAGTGTCATAAACTGAAGGTTGCCATCAACCTCGGGCACCACCAGCGCGATCTTGATAACGTGAAGGCCGGAGAGTCTCTAGCGACCTCGCGTGTGGCCTGCGCTCGAGCCGTGGAAGAAGCCAGGGAAGCGGATCGTCGCCGCGAGATTGCAGAGAAACGCGCGTGGGAGCTCCAAGCCTAGAGCGCCTCATTGGAGTAGCAAGTGGAGGCGCGCAAAGCCGCCCTAGCGTCGATGAAGGGGACACCTGCCGAGGAGGAAGAGATACTGAAGCGCGAGGAGGCGCTGGAAGCCATGGAGCACAACCTTGAGCTTGAGAGGTTGGAGACGAGGGAGCGCCACGTTGCCCAAGCGGAGGATGCTGCTAACGCGCGCGAGGCGAGGATCCAGAAGGAGGTCGACAACAGGGTGGCCGAGGCTTGTGCAGATCTTGTTGGCAGGTAAGACCTGAAGCTGGAGCTTGTTGAAGCCAAAGCCGTGGGCCAGACTACTGCCCTCAGGACAAAGTTGGCTGAGGTGGAGCAGCGCGAGAAAGCCGCCGCATCCGCCCTTGTCTCAGTGCAAGCTGAGCTGGCTTCCGCCCGTGCTGAGTTGCTTTGCCTTTAGCGGCAGGTCACCAGCGCCGAGTCCTTCGCGCAGCAGAGCGGGGAGGAAGCGCTCCGGCGACAGACGCTGGAGCGTGTGCACGCCCCCATGCTCCAAAGCCTCAGGATCAGAGCCAACGCGGCATTGGGCGCCATCTGCGACGAAGATGCCCCTCATCCCCACTCGAATGATTACGCCAGTCACCTCCTTTTCTTCACCGATGTGGTAACACGCCTGGAGAATCGATCCGAGAGGGCTCGCGGGCTTGTCGAAGACAGGAGCCGCGGCCTGCTCAGGCGCGTGTTCTCCCGCGTCTTCAGCCATCTCCAGAACACCTACCCCAACTTTGATTTTGATGCCGCTATTGCCCCCGTGCCCGGGGCCATTGGGGGCGACCTGGCGCGCTTGGTAGAAGACAATGTGGATGCTCTAGTCAGGGCCTTCACCTCCGAGGACGACACGGTGGTGTTCGCTTCGGATGAAGGCAACGTGGTCGACGATGGTGAGGGCGGCACCGGCAATGGCGACGGTGACACCAGCGACAAAGACAGCGATGCCAGCGACGCGTCTGAGCGCGACCCGGAGGACGCGGTGAGCGACATGTCCGATTGAGCCCGTGCTTCCTTGTCATTAACCCTGCATGCAAAAACTCAGGCACGGCCCTGGAACTTGTAAGAGCATTTTGGGGAGGGGAAGCCCTTATGTAAACATATTACTGCTTCTATTATTTAGGGCAAGCTGGATATGTGTCTTCACAAACCCGCAAGTCCCGCTGCGAGTTTGCTGTTGTAATTTACCATAGCCAGGATAGGCCCCGAACTGGCTCGTGAGGTTGTGAGCTTCTGAGGAGCCTGCCGATCCGTCCAAGAGGGCCTCTTGAGAAGCAAGCGTTGGCCATGGCAGGATATGCGCGTAGCGCGCCTACGCTATGCCCAGCCCCCGCTCGCGAGGGGCTCGCGAGGGGGAGGCAGCAGGTGCAAACTCCGAATCAAGGCAAGGAACCAGATTGCAAGAAATTACACAACCGAGAAAAGGCACCCCCCGTGCACACCAATGAAAATTCAACTTCAAACATAAATCCAAAGCCAGAAAGCAGGGCTAGAGAAAATAGGTTAAAAGCAAATGGCCGCGTCCGGCGCCTAGTCTAGTCTTCTTGTCTTCTCACCAGCGTGGAGCTAAGTGCTGCCACTGGGACGTGGGAGGGAGCCCCCGAGGCCCGAGGGCGGCACTCCTGAGACTCCAGGGCGTGTACAACCCCACTCATTATTACGTAAGAGTGTCACGAGCGGAGACCTTCATAGGCATGAGCCTTACTTCATATCGCCAGACGAGGGCCCCGCCTTGCACCACCCTCGACCACCATTGGGGCATCCGGAAACCAGGACGAAGCCAAGGGGCAAACGGGATGCCAGCGGCACCCTCGGCGACCACGGGTCCTCTGCCGGGGGAAGGCTCACCAGCACCTCCCCGGCAGAGGGCCTACCTCCGGGGGACGCCCTACTCCGCGTGATGCGGGGAGGGGCCTTGCCCCCGGCTGCTTCCCTGCAGCCCCCAGTGCGCTCCTCCTGGTGGAAGGGAGGCTGTCGAGCTGGGGCCACCGTCTGCTGCTATGACCTGATCCTCCTGCGATCCACGGTTAGCGTAAGCTTCCTCCTGAGAGATTAGTGGTACCCTGTAGCTCTTGTCGTCGGCATGGTTGGTGAGGCTCCCGGGAGGCTCCTGGAAGGCCTCGGCTTCTAGTGCCCCCTCCTCCCAGCCTAGCTCGAGGAACGAGCCAGGGTCCTCCTCCAGCGTGTACTCCTGGTCCATCATGCGGGGCACGTAGGCCTCGGAGGCCGTTGTCAGGACCCCGATCCTAGGCCACATCGATCTAGCATGTAACACATCATATCACTTTGTGGCCTCATGCACGGTATTCCCACGGGTGTCGCCTTACCTGGCCCGGGACCGTTTGCGCCTTTTGGCTCACATATATGATAGTGTCGCTAGCATCCATATGACAGAGAACCCCGGCCAACATGACTAGTCGAGAACCCAAAGTGGCACTAACTTACGGGGACAGGCATACATGAACCAGCATCGAACGTGTCTGTCATCAGCGTGTGAATCGAGGCTATAGCAACTGGGCTAACAGGACTCCGGGAACCCGGGCTATAGCAGGCCAACAGGACTCCTGAAGTCACCGCATGACATTTCCCCGAAGGGACAGACATAGGAACGAAGTGGATCACATGCCGACCAGTCTAAGTGTTCCGGAGCAGTAGTAACTGGGCTAGCAGGACTGCGGTAAACCGGGCTGTAGCAGACTACCATGGCTCAGTGGAAGCACTAGACTACATTTCCCCATAAGAGAGGCTACCAAGGATAGACAACTAGGTTTCGGATCCCACACATACCAAGCATTTCAAAATCATACACACAATATGCTCGATATGTGCAAATACAACATGGTAACACAACCAGACTCTACGACTCAGAGTATTTATTCATTAGGCTCCGAGGAGCCAAGTATTACAAACATGGTTCTCATGACCCAACATACAGAGCATACAAGCAACAAGCACATGCGGAAGCTTAACATGTATGAGTACAAACAACTACAAATGAAAAAGGCTGAGAAGCCTGACTAACTACAAGACCGTCCCAAGGGTACAAGATCGTAGCTGAGGTAACAAGCTAAACGTCGGAGTCCACGTGGAACTACTAGTGAGACTGAAGTCTCTCTGCAAAAACATAAATTAAGCAAACGTGAGAACAAATGTACCCAACAAGACTTACAACAGAACTATCTACATATGCATCAGTATCAACAAAGGGGTGGTGGAGTTTAACTGCAGCAAGCCAGCTTTGACTCGGTGGCTATCCTGAACTACGACTGCAAGTAACTCTTTTGAGGTGGCGCACACGAGTCCACATATTCACCATATCAATACACCACTATGGATCCGCTCCCGTCTCCCTACGAGAAGGCCATCCATAGCACTCACGCTTATCTTGCGCATTTTAGAGTATCCACTTTCACTTGTCTATGAACTATACAGGCAACCCAGAAGTCCATTACCGCGGACACGGCTATTCGAATAGATAATGTTAACCCTGCAGGGGTGTACTTCTTCACACCCGCTCTCACCACTTACCACCATGTACACGTCGTGTATCTCGGCAACCTTCAAGCAGAAGCCTGGCGAGGGAGTCGGCCACGACCTGACTAACCACACAAGTCTCTAGTCTAGGTTTATCGCCAATTCGGTTCCATCTGTAAGGAGATCTGGCCGGGGTGTCGGTCATGGCCCCAAACGATGTGTACAGGGTTCCAAGCCCACCAAACGGGCGGCGCTTGGTCTACCCGGCCACGGTGCCTAGTCTGTCCCAAGCCCACCTGTACTGGGTGCCACTTGATAGACTACTAACACTACCTACAAACACTAGAAACTAGTTGCAACTCCTGGACAGAGATCAGGTTGATTAATAAGTCGAGAGGGGCGCTTAAGCATTCCAATGCGTGGTAGTAACTGTTCATGGATCACAAACACAGAACTCAGTTCCTGAGGACGGTTTCAATGAGACAACCCACCATGTACTCCTACATGGCCTCTCACCGCTACCTTTACCGAATCGTGTTCACACACTTAGCTCTCAACAGTTCATTCCCGATGAATCAGACCTGACTCAACTCTAAGCAGTAGCAGGCATGACAAACAAGCATGAATGAGTAGGCACATCAGGGCTCAAACAACTCCTACTCATGCTAGTGGGTTTCATGTATTTACTGTGGCAATGATAGGTCATGCAGAGGAAAGGGGTTCAACTACCGCAGCAGGTAACAGATGAATCATTGTTGTCCTAATGCAATAAAAGAGAGCAGGAGCGAGAGAGTGGGATTGTATCAGAATGAACAAGGGGGTTTTGCTTGCCTGGCACTTCTGAAAATAGTATAGTTCTTCATCGGTGTCATCGAACTCATCGTCGGAACGTTGTCTACTGAGGGCGAACAATTACCGGCAACAAAGAGGAAACACAATCAATGCAATGCAACAATATGATGCATGATCATGACATGGCAACATGCTGGTGTTTTGAGCTAATGCAACTAGCCACAAAGTTAAATGAAGTTGGTTTGAACCAATGGTTCAAATTCAAACTCCATATGTGATTATCTAAATGCCAAACATATGATTTGCCCTATTCAGCAACTATAAGTTGCTCCAACATGCATAAGAATGGTACAGATGGATAGATTGGATATTTCTGATCATTTTTCATATATAACTTATTTCATTTGGAGCTACAGTTGAATTTCTATGAATTTTAGAAGTTTAGGCAAATTTCTGAAAATAAATAAATCATTTAGATTTATTTAGAATCTAGAAATAGTTTACTGCGTTAGCGTTACGTCATGCTGACCTCCGCAGGTCAACAGACCCGGTCCGGTTCAAACTTGACGTGTGGGTCCCGCTGGGTTATAATCTAATCTTAACCAAGAACTTAACCCGCTCAATTAAACATGTCGGTCCCACTGTCATCCACACGGGGGATACTAAGCGGGTCATTAATGCCTAATTAACCCTGCCACATCAGCATCGCTGGAGCTCAACGCCGACGACCTGGAAACGCGGCGGTGACCGATCGGACAGGCACGAGAGCAGCAGCCAAGGCAACTGGGGCGTAGCCCGTGCTCGCCCGCATCCAGGGGAGCACGAAGCTGGGCGCGGGGTCGCCGGAGTGAGCGGCGACGAGCACATCCGCAGCGGCACCCGCATGGGGTTGGCCGGGACGGCGTTGTAGTGTTCAAAGGGAAGAGGTGGTGGGTGTTCTCGGCTCGTGGGAGCACGCAGAGTGCAGTGGTGTGCTCTGCTGCAAGCTGCAGCGGCTGTTTCCATGACGGCGGTGAGGCACGGCGCCGGCGAGCTTCGGCTCCAATGGAAAAGGCGGTTACGACGAGAAAAATGCCACGGGGTTAAGGGGGAAGCGACGGGAAGCTCACAGCGCATCCGATGGAATCGTCGGAGAGCTCGGGGATGCGCTGGTGACGGCGAATCGACGGTGGCGACGCTCGGTGCAGGAGGTTGAAGATTAGCTCCAAGGCGGCGTCATGGGGCATCCGGCGATGTGATCTCCGACTTGAGGGTGCGGTGCTCGACGGCGCAGTAGTGGAACACGATGGCGGGGCGAGGGAGGCCCGGTGGCAGCGGTGATCGGTGTCGGAGACGACGAGCTCCGCTCGGTGGTGCTCGGGAGAGAAGGCAGGCGAGGGAGAGACACGGGAGAGAGGGGAAGAGGCAGAGGGGTCCGTGGCAGCTCCGTGACGCAACTAGAGAGCTGGGGAGGCAGGCAGGCTGCTGTCGGCATGGCGCGCTCGCGCGGGGGCGTGCTCTGCTTCTCCTCTCCATTCTGGCAAGAGGAGCGGGATGACTGGCAGCAGTGGTGGGCTGGGCCAGCTCCTGGGCTGCACAGTGCTGGGCCTCTGGGCTGTAGGTAAGCGCCAGGTAACTCTCTCTCTCTCTTTTATTTCATGTTTTCTATTTCTTCTGTAGCTTCAGGGCTTTATTAAAAATACGAGAACAAACCCAAAAATCATGAAACTGCTCATGGCTACTTTCAAAAATATATCCAACAGTAAAAAATTTAGTTTATGATTATTTGGACATTTAAAATATTTAATAGTATTTAAATGTCCAAATGCAAATAGAGTATGATTTAATCCAGTGACCTTATACTGCCCTACAAAATTGTGCACCATTTTTGTCAGAGGTTCTAGACCAAGGCAAAGATGATGAACATTTTAGAAGGGCATTTTAGGTTCGTTGAAAACGATTTTAGTAAACCCTAGTTGGTTTAAGTGGTGCTGGGGGTTTCTGTCATCCCCATTTCAAATTCATTTGAAATTAAACATGATGCACACATGAAGGTGGCCTAGCCAGAACATGGGATGTGACAACTCACCCCCACTAAACAGGAATCTCGTCCCGAGATTCAAGACGTGATGTAAGAAGACAGAGGGAACACGGAACTGACACAGTCTTCACGATCCATTGCATTTCTCGTAGATGTTGATTCATTGCTTCAAATTGATCTTGACATCTTTGCTTTCAAAAACTTCATCCAACACGACGACGACAGAAAGAAACTCTACAAGTATCAATCTTCTCAAAGATCGAGCTATTCACGATGATCGTTTGAAGGGGTTCAGGGAAATGGCATACTCAGTTCGGAAAGGAAACTATGGTTATAGAACAACTCGGCAAACAGGAGGCACATTCCAATTGATACCGAGGATATAACCTAGTGACTGAGTGTGCTCTCAAGAACTTGAGCATTTCCGTAGTCATCAAGGTTTTACCAACATCCATGCCGAGGATCCTGGCAACACATCTTTCTACCATGATGAATAGTGATGGACAATGCAGGTGCAAAGGAAGACAACAGTTTCTCAGATTTCACCTTAGTGAGGCCAAGGGAATGAAATCTGGATGATCGACCGAGAGACATTTAGCACTCCGCTTCTGATGTTCTCCCTGATGTTCTAGCTACCACGATCATGCTTAAAAGCATCGACATGGCCATCAAGTAAAAGTCGGACTTCGAGAGCATAAAAATCCATAAGGAATAACTACTGGAGTAAATCCTACGAAATCCTTATGGGTTGGTGGCCAACTTTCTCAATCAAGATACTACAATAATAGGTCTTCCGGCTGGGTGTGTTGGCCACGACATCCACTTTACCGGTTACAGAGACCAATATTATAGTTCTTGGGAAACGTTCAAACCATCATATCTGCCTGAGATTCAGATCTGGTTGGTGTCAGGATATTCCAGACTCATCATGTCTGAAAGGAAGGATTGCAACACAAATCAATGAGATAACGTTGCGAGATTCTCGGGAGATGAACTACGATAGCAAGCTCCAAAACGTGAGCTGGTTCTGCTACACACATGTGAACACGCTGTCCCAGACAAGCATGACCACATAGTAGTCTTATAATAAAACACTACCGAGTTCAGGTGGGGAACCATCATTGTGGATAACGATGTCCTTGCATAAGTCATGATTAGCTCTTAAGAAGGAACTTCTTCTCCTTGAACAAATCAATCAGTGGGTTGGTGTGCTAGGGAATACGTATGGAGTGGAGGTAATTAATCTACCAAACCATAGAATACTTCGCACGTATGCATGACTGATTTGGGATGATTCCAGAGGAAACAAAACAAACCTTTCTCAAATTCATGGCAGCAACTTACACCTAATGCACGTGAACTTGGAGAAAGTCACTTCTTTGACCAAAACATATACCTCATGAGCGGAACATGAAGGCAATGCTTACAAAGTTTCCAACACTAGCTCAACGTTCAACATGAATCATGGAGGAGACAAAATGATGCTGATGGGCTCAACAACAACTCATCGGAATTTCCATATCACTGGACTTCCACCATTATGTGAACAATGTGATAGTACTGGTCAGACCAAAAGATGTAGTGGTGTATGCTCGAGGGATCAACCACGAGTAAGACAACATTACGAGTATTGTTGGATCTGATTTGATTTGAAGATAGCCCATACTCAAATCAAAGATTGGATAAGACAATAGCGCCGACAATTGATCACGAGGATCAATCAATGAGGATACCATCTTTCTTCAAGAAACACTCAAACACAGAGATATCCCTTTGGAGATGAACTAAGCGGGACAAGCTTTCATGTTCCAACTCTCCAAGTTGTTGTCTAGCTCAACCAACTAGCTCAGGGATATCCGACACAGATTCTTGGAGAAGAGGTGGTTTATAAGAAAACCAACTTGATCACGAACTCAACATAGCGGTCAGGTGACAACCTGGTAACACTTCCAAGAAGATATTTGGAAAATCACGAACCACCGATATGTTACTAAGCTCGAGATCAATCTTGCTTTTCAGGGCGAGACGATGTGATCAAGAGAGTGATGGATTGACACAATCCTATCTCATTAATCGAGGAGTGCACCAGGGAAAATGGACTAGGTCGCACGATAAATCTTAGGATGATGATTCGATAACCGGAATACTAAGAATAAGATTATTGTCCATTAGCTACCAAGCAACGGAGTTGCAAGGAGTATTGATTTCACTCATCACAGTTCATTTTTTGGCATTCCGGTTACAATAACACGGAACCGAGGGATGAAACAATGATGGCGAGAGGTATCACTGCGTCAAGAATTCATAAGAGATCGTGCAATTCCTATGATATTCCCGACATAAAGATGGTTGCACTCCAAGGTAGAATAGAACAAAATCTGGATTGGCATTTTCATCTGCAGAGCACAACTACTTTGACCCAATCCTAGATATGGATGAGGTACTAGAGTTTGTTTCTCCTAGTCATTCTGAAATACAATGGCTTGACAGACCACAAGAGTAATAGGTATCGATGAACGAATGCACACATACTGTTGGCTATCAATTCATAGACGAGGGTCAGAATACAACTAAAGAGGGACAACTCAAAGGAGCATATAACTTTCTGAGTTGTGGATCATGGATTAGTATGTTGAACCAAGTTCAACAGGTTTCTTCCGGATAACCCATGCAGAGAAGGTAGAACTGGTAGAGTCACAATTATGAATGGAGAACTCCTCAAGAGTACTCTGATTGTGATCTTTTGGTTCAAAGAACTTTTGCCTTAATGGTTCATGGTATTTGGAAGAAGGATATACCACGGACCTCGAGGACTGTCGCAAAGGTTACTAATATCCTAAAGGAACTAGCAAACACTATCAACATGAATGAGTAGAGTGAATCTCGGGTTCAAGAACCCACGAATAGAATACCTACTAACTAATAACATCACGGGATGCTTTCGAGAATGATGGCCAGAATCATCACACTGGGAATACAAAACATTGCTACATTACTAGGTGACTCCCTAAGACACCTAGGGTCATAATAATAGCTCCAACATATATGTCGAGGCAATAGAGTACCTCAACTCACCGATTAGTGTGGTTAAACTGGCCCAAAGGGACATCGGGAATGGAAAGAAGGGATTTGCAAATGCATCAGACTATTTAGAAACCTGGGATGACTCGGACAGCATAACGGCTGTAAATGCTCAAAATGATTTGAGACATCCTGCAAAATGGTGGCATAACCACTTAACATCACAATATCAAAGTTCTAAGATGAACTGTCAACACATGGCGGTAGTAGGAACAGAACTGAGGCTTGAATCCATCAATCCTACGAGTCTACGGATTAGTAACATGTGATCCTGATAGAAAGACGAGAAGCCTAGTTCTTAACCCCCGTAGAAAAGAAGAGGTTGACTCAGATCAGAAGGGCATAAGATAAAGGAGTAAAAAGAGCCTTATGTTCCCTTCCACAATCAATTCCCTTATATAACTAAAGCATTTCTAGAATCAACTTTGACCAGTTTGGCTTGGTAATCCTACAGGCAGTCAGGCTCTGATACCAAAGTTGTCAGGACCCCGATCCTAGGCCACATCGATCTAGCATGTAAGACATCATATCACTTTGCGGCCTCACGCACAGTATTCCCATGGGTGTCGCCTTACCTGGCCCGGGACCATTTGCGCCTTTTAGCTCACGTATATGATAGTGTCGCTAGCATCCATATGACAGATAACCCGGGCCGACATGACTAGTCGTGAACCCAAAGTGGCACTAACTTATGGGGACAGGCATACATGAACCAGCATCGAACGTGTCGGTCATCAGCGTGTGAATCCAGGCTGTAGCAACTGGGCTAACAGGACTCCGGGAACCGGGCTGTAGCAGGCTAGCAGGACTCCGGAAGTCACCGCGTGACATTTCCCCAAAGAGACAGACACAGGAATGAAGTGGGTCACATGCCGGCCAGTCTAAGTGTTCCGGAGCAGTAGTAACTGGGCTAGCAGGACTCCGTAAACCGGGCTGTAGCAGACTACCATGTCTAAGTGGAAGCACTAGACTACATTTCCCCATAAGAGAGGCTACCAAGGATAGACAACTAGGTTGTCGGATCCCACACATACCAAGCATTTCATAATCATACACACAATACGCTCGATATGTGCAAATACAGCATGGCATCACAACAAGAATCTACGACTCAGAGTATTTATTCATTAGGCTCCGAGGAGCCAAGTATTACAAACATGGTTCTCATGACCCAACATACAGAGCATACAAGCAACAAGCACACGCGGAAGCTTAACATGTCTGAGTACAGACAACTACAAATGAAAAAGGCTGAGAAGCCTGACTAACTACAACACCCTCCCAAGGGTACAAGATCATAGCTGAGGTAACAAGCTAAACGTCGAAGTCCACGCGGAACTACTACTGAGACTGAAGTCTCTCTTCAAAAACACAAATTAAGCAAACGTGAGTACAAATGCACCCAGCAAGACATACATCAGAACTATCTACATATGCATCAGTATCAACAAAGGGGGTGGTGGAGTTTAACTACAGCAAGACAGCTTTGACTCGGTGGCTATCCTGAACTACGACTGCAAGTAACTCTTTTGAGGTGGCGCACACGAGTCCACATATTCACCATATCAATACACCACTATGGATCCACTCCCATCTCCCTACGAGAAGGCCATCCATAGCACTCACGCTTATCTTGCGCATTTTAGAGTATCCACTTTCACTTGTCTATGAACTGTACAAGCAACCCAGAAGTCCATTACCGCGGACACGGCTATTCGAATAGATGATGTTAACCCTGCTAGGTTGTACTTCTTCACACACGCTCTTGCCACTTACCACCATGTACACGTCGTGTATCTCGGCAACCTTCAAGCGGAAGCCTGGCGAGGGAGTCGGCCATGACCTGACTAACCACACAAGTCTCTAGTCTAGGTTTATCACCTATTCGGGTTCCATCCGTAAGGAGATCCGGCCGGGGTGTCGCTCACGGCCCCAAACTATGTGTACAGGGTTCCAAGCCCACCAAATGGGCGGCGCTTGGTCTACCTGGCCACGGTGCCTAGTCTGTCCCAAGCCCACCTGTACCGGGTGCCACTTGGTAGACTACTAACACTACCTACAAACACCAGAAACTAGTTGCAACTCCTGGACAGAGATCATGTTGATTAATAAGTCGAGAGGGGCACTTAAGCATTCCAATGCGTGGTAGTAACTGTTCATGGATCACAAAAACAGAACTCAGTTCCTGAGGACGGTTTCAATGAGACAACCCACCATGTACTCCTACATGGCCTCTCACCGCTACCTTTACCGAATCGTGTTCACACACTTAGCTCTCAACAGTAGGACATGTCTCACAACATTCCAATTAATTCCCGATGAATCAGACCTGACTCAACTCTAAGCAGTAGCAGGCATGACAAACAAGCATGAATGAGTAGGCACATCAGGGCTCAAACAACTCCTACTCATGCTAGTGGTTTTCATCTATTTACTGTGGCAATGACAGGTCATGCAGAGGAAAGGGATTCAACTACCGCAGCAGGTAACAGATGAAAAGTTGTTGTCCTAATGCAATAAAAGAGAGCAGGAGCGAGAGAGTGGGATTGTATCGGAATGAACAAGGGGGTTTTGCTTGCCTGGCACTTCTGAAGATAGTGTACTTCTTCATCGGTGTCATCGAACTCATCGTCGGAACGTCGTCTACTGAGGGGGAACAATTACCGGCAACAAAGAGGAAACACAATCAATGCAATGCAACAATATGATGCATCATCATGACATGGCAACATGCTGGTGTTCTGAGCTAATGCAAATAGCAACAAAGTTAAATGAAGTTAGTTTCAACCAAAGGTTCAAATTCAAACTCCATATGTGATTATTTAAATGCCAAACATATGATTTGCCCTATTCAGCACCTATAAGTTGTTCCAACATGCATAAGAATGGTACAGATGGATAGATTGGATTTTTCTGATCATATTTCATATATAAGTTATTTCATTTGGAGCTACGGTTGAATTTCTATGAATTTTATAAGTTTTGGCAAATTTCTAAAAATAAATAAATCATTTAGATTTATTTAAAATCCAGAAACACTTTACTGCGTCAGCATTATGTCATGGTCACCTCAGCAGGTCAACAGACCCGGTCCGGGTCAAACCTGACGTGTGGGTCCCGCTGAGTTATAATCTAATCTTAACCAGGAAATTAACCCGCTCAGTTAAACATGTCAGTCCCACTGTCATCCACACGGGGGATACTAAGCGGATCATTAATGCCTAATTAATCCTGCCACGTCAGCATCGCCGGAGCTCAACGCTGGCGACCTGGAAACGCGGTGGTGACCCCTCGGACGGGCTCGAGAGCGGCGGCCGAGGCAACTGGGCGCAGCCCGTGCTCGCCCGCATCCAGGGTAGCACGCAGCTGGGCGCGGGGTCGCCGGAGTGAGCGGCGACGAGCACATCCAAGGCGGAGCCCGCACGGGGTTGGCCGGGACGGTGTTGTAGTGTATGGGGGGAAGAGGTGGTGGGTGTTCTCGGCTCGTGGGAGCACGCGGAGTGCAGTGGTGTGCTCTGCTGCAAGCTGCAGCGGCTGTGTCCACGGCGGCGATGAGGCATGGCGCCGGCGAGCTTCGGCTTCGATGGAAAAGGCGGCTACGACAAGAAAAATACCATGGGGTTAAGGGGGAAGTGACGGGAAGCTCACAGCGCATCCGATGGAATCATCGGAGAGCTCGGGGACGCGCTGGTGACGGCGAATCAACGACGGCGACGCTCGGTGCAGGAGGTTGAATATGAGCTCCAAGGCGGTGTCACGGGGCATCCGGCGATGTGATCTCCGACTTGAGGGTGCGGTGTTCGACGGCGGAGTAGTGGAACACGATGGCGGGGCGAGGGAGGCCCGGTGGCTGCGGTGATCGGTGTCGGCGGCGACGAGCTCCGCTCAGTGGTGCTCGGGAGAGAGGGCAGGAGAGGGAGCGACACGGGAGAGAGGGGAAGAGGCAGAGGGGTCCATGGCAGCTCCGCGACGCGACTAGAGAGCTGGGGAGGCAGGCAGGCTACTGTCGGTGTGGCGCGCTCGTGCGGGGGCGTGCTCCGCTTCTCCTCTGCCTTCTGGCAAGAGGAGGGGGATGACTGGCGGCGGCGGTGGGCTGGTCCAGCTCCTGGGCTGCACAGTGCTGGGCCTCTGGGCCGTAGGTAAGCGCCAGGTAACTCTCTCTCTCTCTTTTATTTCATGTTTTCTATTTCTTCTGTAGCTTCAGGGCTTTATTAAAAATACCAGAACAAACCCAAAAATCATGAAACTGCTCATGGCTACTGTTAAAAATATATCCAACAATAAACATTTTAGTTTATGATTATTTGGCCATTTAAAATATGTTATAGTATTTAAATGTCCAAATGCAAATAGAGTATGATTTAATCCAGTGAACTTATGTTGCCCTAGAAAATTGTGCACCATTTTTTCAAAGGTTCTAGACCAAGGCAAAGATGATGAACATTTTAGAAGGGCATTTCAGGTTCATTGAAAAGGATTTTAGTAAACCCTAGTTGGTTTAAGTGGTGCTGGGGGTTTCTGTCATCCCCATTTCAAATTCATTTGAAATTAAACATGAGGCACACATGAAGCTGGCCTAGCAAGAACTAGGGATGTGACAGCCCTCGCCCCGAAGATCTCACAGAAGTGCCTCACGCTCCACATTGCCCGGCCCAGCGCGCTGCCCTGAGGATGGTAGGGCAGCATCCCGCTGTGGCCACGGGTGGCGATGCTCGTGCCCGCGCTCATCGGAGGTGGCGCTGGTGCGATTGGGCATCTGGTGTTGCTGGTCACGCCGGTGTCGATGAAGCCTCCTGGCGCGCTTGGGGGCATGCGATTACGGCGAGGCCCGCCATGCGATCCGGCCGCGGCCTGAGGCGTAAGCTGGGAGCAGAAGGGCGGTGCTCCTGAGGCCGCGGCGTCCAGTAGCTCAGCGACGCGCTCCAGCAATGCATCCCGGCCACTCTTCATCAACCGGTATTGCAGCAGCTCCCGAGCCCCCGTGAGCGCGGCCCTCATGTTTACTTGTTCCCGTCCGGTGTGCGGCACCGTGGCCGTAGCGTAGCTTGAGGCCCTTTCGGCTGCCCGCGCTTGTCGTGGAGTAAGGGTGGATGGTGTTTGACCATGCTGCCCACGCCCCGCAGCGCTTGGCGGTGCGCGTGTCGCCTGGGGCGCAGGGTTGTGGTCTTCTTGGGCGGACGACGCCGCCTGGGCTGGCCAAGCTGCCCAGCGGTCAGCGTTGGTCCTCGAGTCGCCGGACATCGGAACCGCGGAGTGTCGGCGGATCAACTGGCGGAAGAGAGGCTCCAGCGCACCCCTACCTGGCGGAAGAGAGGGTTTACGGGTTCCGGCAAAACCCTTGAAGTTAGAAAACTGAGGTGCGCACGAAGATCTCTCCCTACCTAATCACGCCCTCACCCTCACCGCGATCTCAAAGCTTAGCGCGTCAAACCCGCAGAGAGAGAGAGAGAGACACAAGAGTTTATACTGGTTCGAGCCACCGATGTGGTGTAATACCCTACTCCAGTGTGGTGTGGTGGATTGCCTCTTGGGCTGAGGATCAACAGTTACAAGGGAAGAACAGCCTCCTGGGGAGAGGTCACTACAAAAAAAAGACACATCCGTGACATTTTGGGCCGAACAAAATTTATTTCTGTCATACTTATGACACTTCGATGACGATAACTGTGACAAAACCTGGTATCATCATAGATGTGGTGGGGTCCTACTTCTATGACAAAAAATCATGACAGAAAATGGGCTTTTCGTCCTGGGCGGGCCGGAGACGCATCTGCATGACATTCTTTGGGCCGTCCATGACGGAAAAAACCGTGGTAGAAGCGAGGGCGCGGAAAATATCGGGAGTCCCCGGTTACGGTGGGTGGTCGGGGGCCGAGTGATGCCTGTTTGTCTCGTATGTACGCGCGTGTGTGCGAGGCGTTGGGCTCTAACTGAACCCGAGCGAGGCATTGGGCTCTAACTGAACCCGAGCGATTGCACTGCAGGCTACACGTTACTGAACCCGAGCGATCGATCGATGGCTGTTAACTGAACCCGATCGAGCGATTCCTTCGCTACTGCTGCTAACTGAAGCCATCGATGCTGCCTCTGGATGAACAGTGAGCGTTGCGGGGGGGTGGATGAATAGTTCCCGGTGGGGGTGGATGAACAGGACCCCGTGGTGTTGCCTCTGGATGAACAGTACCCCGATCGATCGAGCCGGTTGGGGCTGGATGAACAGGACCCCGTGGAGGTCTCGATGAACAGGACCACCCCGTGGAGGGCAGGATGAACAGTAGACGGTGGAGGGCAGGATGAACAGTAGCCCATGGAGGGGTGGTTGAACAGGAGCCCGTGGAGAGGGCTGGTTGAACAGTAGCCGGTGGAGTAGCGCGCGGTGGAGGCTGGATGAACAGGAGCCCGTGGATGAACAGTCGCAGGTGGAGGCTGGAGGAGGTCGACGGTGGATGAACAGTGGCCCGTGGAGGCTGGAGGGGGTCGATGGTCGAGATGAACAGTATCCCATGGAGTCCCGTTTTGCGGTACGCCACACCCCTCCCGATGAACAGGACCCCCGTTTCGATCGTAGCGCTCCAACACAAGTCCGTTTCCTCCGTTTTGCGGTACGCCACACCCCTCCCGATCAACAGGACCCCCGTTTCGACCGTAGGAGGTCTGTTTCCTCCGTTTTGCGGTACGCCAGACCCCTCCCGATGAACAGGATCCCGTTTCGAACGTGGCCGGTCGAACACAAGGCCGTTTCCTCCGTTCTGCGGTACGCCAGGCCTCGTTTACATCAGTTGTTCCGTCCAAGCCCTCCCGATGAACACGATGATGCATTCCGTTCCGACCCAGCCGGTTGGCTCCCCATGAACACGAAGACGACGCTGTTTCTCCGTTCCGACCCAGCCATGTACACGAGCCCTGGCCGTACATATGCGCGAGTAGCGTTCGAGACCCTGCCCGTATGTACATATGTGGCCGTATTTTCTTTGTTGCACACTGGCCGCTATATGTATGTGTACATGCTACATGTGTGCCTCTACTACGACACGTGCATGCCTCTACATCGACCAGTATGTACGTACACGTTCGCGACCAGAATGACAACGCTACGTACGCTTCGACCAGGTGGGTCCCGTCTGTTAGGCACTTCCTTGCCTGCGAAGAAGTAGCTGGTGGGTCCCAGCAGTCAGGGGGCGAATCGTTTTTTTGCCCGGACACACTTCCTTGCGTGTGAAGATGTAGCTGGTGGGTCCCAGCAGTTAGGGGGAAATGTTTTTTTCTCAAAATACGGTGGCCCGTTCGGTGGGTCCCCACTGTCAGGTGGAGGAATAATTATTTTGCGCGTAATAAGGAGGCACTTCCTTGCTGCGGCCATGGACCCAGCTGTCAGCCTCTCCACGTACAGTTCATGTCCGATGGAAGCCGTTCCTTGACCACGTTGACCACGCCGCGCTGAGAGCACCAGGCGGTGGACGACGGCGAGGCCTAGGAAGGGGACGACACGGAGTCGGGGTAGACGCGGCAGTGGATGCCCACGCGTAGAGGAGTACGAGGGTTCACTGGTTCGCTGCGGTGTGATGCTGCCATCGCCGCAGAATAACAGGGGGTGTGGGTGAGTAGAGGGATGGCCTAGCCAGCGGTGGGAGTAGTAGGGGGCGGTGAGGCCTCCGCCGCATCCCAACCGGCCACGGGAGGCAGGAGCACGAGGCACGACCAACGCTGGTTTGGGCGGCTGGAGCAAGAAGACGAGAGGTTGAAGAAGCACTACGGCCGTTGGATGGACATCGTACGGTCACTGTAGCTAGAATCATGCATATTGACTAAGTTGACAAAGCCCTCCGTCCCCGTCAACTTAGTAGGCCCACAAGTCAGCCTGCCGCTATACTGGGTCCGAGCTCACAGGGGGAGTATTCATTTTTTTGTGCGTAATAAGGAGGCACTTCCTTGCGTGCGAAGATATAGCTGGTGGATCCGAGCTATCAGCGGCTGTAACGGTTTTCTCATGAAATACATAGGCCCTTTCGGTGGGTCCCTGATGTCAGGTGGAGGAATCATTATTTTGCGCGTAATAAGGAGGCATTTCCTTGCGTGCGGCCATGGACCCAGCTGCCAGCCTCTCCACGTACAGTCCACTTCAGATGCATGTCGTTCGTTGACCATGTTGACCAGGCCGCGCCGAGAGGACCAGGGCGGTGGACGACGACGATGCCTAGGAAGGGAACGACACAGAGGCAGGGAAGACTCGGCAGTTGTTTCCCACGCGGAGGGGAGTATGACTGTACGAGGGTTTACTGGTTCGTCTGCCGTCGCCGAAGAATAACAGCGGGTGTGGGTGAGTAGATGGATGGCTAGGCCAGCGATGGGAGTACGGTGGAGAAGTGAGGCCTGCGTGACAGCACAGCCGGCCGCAGGGAGGAGGGAGCAGGTAGTCCCGTCGGCGCTTGTTTGAGCGGCTGGAGCAGGAAGAGCAGAGATTGAAGAAGCACGACGGCCGTTGGATGGACATCCAACAGTCACTGCTTGTGCGTCAACCTTTTTTTAGGAAAGCCTCAAATCTGTGGAAAATAGCATACAGCCCATCTGCCATTATTTCTAATAATTCATAGCCCATTTGTTAATTCTTAAGGTTTTTGAAGCCCATATTCTTTTTGTTAGCAGTACAGCCCATATTGTGGCCACGGTTAAAAAATTATACGAAATTTTGCATATTTCGGTGCGGTCGGAACTGTTTTTAATCCCGAAATTTTGAGTCACATTCAAACGGATTTTAAAAATAAATGTATATCAATATAAAATCCAACAAATTGTCCACGCATAAAAATTAATGTAATTTAAAATCTTGAAATGAAAAAAAGAAATTTGAAACTAATTGCCGGTTTGATGTTTTTTAAAAATGTACATCCCATTTCTCATTACTGATAGGCCATTTTCTCGGCCAGCCGAATTAAAGCTCTCCTCGTCTTGAAAGATTTGCAGCCCAACAGGCCTGACAAAGCGACTTACATGGCAAATCACAAAAAAACTGGGCTGTGACCGTGGACCCAGCTGTCAGCCACTCCACGTACAGTACTCTTCCGATGGAAGTCGGTCGTTGACCACATTGACCAAGCCGCGCCGAGAGCACCAAGGCGGTGGACGATGGGGAGGCCGAGGAAGGGGACGACGCGGAGCCGGGGAAGATGCGGCAGTGGATGCCCACGCGGAGAGGAGTACGAAGGTTCACTTGTTCGGCTGCGGTGAGAGGCTGCCGTCATCGCAGGGCCTAGCTAGCGGTGGGAGTAGTAGGGGGCGATGAGGCCTCAACGGCAGCACAGCCGGCCATTGGAGGCAGGAGTAGGTGGTCTCGCCGGCGCTGGTTTGGGCGGCTGGTGCAATTAGAGCAGCGATTGAAGAAGCAGCAGGACCGTTCGATTCAAAGCCAACGGTTACTGCTGCTAGAATCGTTTGTTGACTAAGTTGACAAGCCTTGCGTACGCGTCAACTTAGTAGGCCCACAGGTCAGCCTCCCAACCGGTGTGCCCCAGAAGTTAGTGGGAGGAATCATTTTTTCACGTAATAAGGAGGCAGTTGATTGCGTGCGGCCAGGCCAGCGGAGGGAGTAGGGTGGGCCGGGGAAGCCTGCGCGGCATCACAGCGAGCCACAAGAGGAGGGAGCAGGCAGTCCCACCGGCACTAGTTTAGGCGGCTGGAGCAGGAAGATCAGAGATTGAAGAAGCACGTTGGCCATTGGATGGACATCCAACAGTCACTGCTGCTAGAATCGTGTGTTGACTGACAAAGCCTTGCGTAAACAAGTCAGCCTCGAAATCTGTGGCGTGTACAGCCTATTTGGTATTATTTTTATAATTTTTACTCATTTTCTAATTCATATGGAATTTATTACAGCCCGTTTTCCATTTTTAGAATTGCTGCCCATTTTCTGGTCAGTACCAGGGTTAAAAAATTAACTAAATATGTGGGAAATTTTGAAAATTCGCAAATTTTTGCTGGGGAACAAAATATTCTTAATCCAAAAATTAGTAGCCATACTAAAACAAATTTAAAAATAAATTAGTACTATGTCATGTTAAATCCAATGAAATACGTATAAGATATCATTGAAGAACAAAAACAAAAAAAGAAACTAATATCCCATTTGCTATAATTTTTTTGGAATTTTCAACCCCTTTTGATATTACTTTTAACAGACACTAACATACTCCTTGGCCAGACCGGAATGCATCCCTCCTCGCTTGAAATATTTGCAGCCCAGTAAGTCGGACAAAACAAACAGGCCTAGCTTGGGTATTCTTCAAAAAGAAATATTGGCTACCTATTTTCCCAAAGAAAAAACTGTTGGGCTGGTCATGTTGTTAGACGGGCCACAGAGACCGCTCAACCCAGTTTATAGCCTGCTCCTCCGAATTACTACTAGAAAAAAGTTGTGCAATTCTGTCGTTAATTGACTATACATTGAAAATGATGTGGGTCCCAGATATCAGCATGGTGGATTAGAGTAAAAGAACGAGGGGTTCATCTGAGTAGTAAAAGAGGCGCTTGCTTGTGTTCGGGAGTGGACCTGGTGGGTCCGTACTGTCATACTCACAACTACAGTCCTCTCCCGATTCACTATGTTGACAGTGACCGTTTCAAAAAAACTATGTTGACAGGGCCGGACGGCGGCGCCGCGGCGAGCGCACCAAGGCGGAGGATAAAGTGTTGTCGCCAATGTGCTGGGCTGGGTTGGACATTCTTATTGAAAAATAAAAATGGACCGGATCTATTTACGACATTGACTACGATTTGCATGGGTCCGCTGGTTGCAGGAAGAAAATGCTGGGAGAAAGAAGACTGGTCGCTATCTTTGCCGAAGAATAATATCGACTGAATGTAACAACACTATCATAGGAAATAATATCCTCCTGTTAAATCGTGAATTTAAAGAACTGGTGCATGAGCATTTAGCTTTATTTATTTATTTACTTATTTATGTTTAGGGGACCGTGAGCATGTACCTGGGCCGGACTCATGTGAGAGCCTCCCTTCCAGTTAATTATGGGCTTCTCTATTGGGCCTTCATTAGTGGGCTGCATGTTATCAACAAGTGGAAAATGTGTTCCGTACGAAAAATAGTATGCGCTACGTAAGGTACGGGGCACTAAAGGATCGAACCGTGCAACGACTTCCAAAACATTGTGTTTGTTGTTCTAACAACACATTTATTCAACCAACAAACGAAATATACTACTGATTGTACATTGAAAACAGCAGCAGCAGCAGCAACCAGGGCTTGGGGTGCAACAGAAGTAGTAAGCAGGCCAGAAGAGTGAAGACGCAGCTCTCTCTTCCAAACCAAACATCAACCATCATTACAAAAGGGCTACCAAAAAAGAACAAGTGTATGCATCAAACTAAATAAAGATCCTACTACACCAAGTGTACGCATCTAACTAACTGGCTCAGTTAGACGTTACTATTTATTAAGCTGTGGAGATTGGCTGACGGCTTGAACTAGATGGGTGCCTGACGGGGGAAACTCTAGCCAGCAGGTCGAAGTCTGATACTTGCGACCCTCTCTCCTAGTTTGGGCTGCAGAGCGTGGCGGCACATATCAAGGTATGGTGCATGTAGAGACGCATGGTACGCTGTGTGCACACAGTTTTGCCTGATGAACGAAACCGTGCTGCCATCATGATCCTTGCCGTCGGTTATCTCCTGGTTAATCGGATAATTCAGTCCAACAAATAGAGAGCGTGTACCAAGGCTACTTACCAACCTCCAGTCAAAAATTCCTGAAGGCCCAGAGAAGCTGGGATCCTGCTCAAAGACCTTGCAGTGACTGTGATTGTATTCCGCGAAACAACACGTCCGATACGTGCAAACGATCATCAACCATTCACCGTCGTGTGATCGAGCCAGGAACCACCTGCAACTGCCATGCCGCTTTTCTTTGAAAGGTTCTGGGATTAGGAAGGGTAGGGAACCAGGCGGCCTACAACATCATATCAAGTTGGAGTCAAATAACCCTCAAAAAAAAGTTGGAGTCAAATAAAAAAGGGCTCTTGATGTAGTCAATCTTAAGAATAGCATGTTATGAGCATGAATATTTTTTCAGTAAATGTTGACAGTAATATAAGAAAGCCATCATGATATCATAGGAAAGTAACATACTGCTGTAACAACCATTTGAAGCGATAACTGGAGTAGGGCAGCAATACGTCCAGCCATAGAAGGAGTCGACAGCGTAAATGAAGCCCTTGTATTCAATGGCATCAGAGAACCATGGATGATGTATGATCCTGCGATGGACGTGCAGATTTATCCACTTACCGCAGTGACCTGTCAGATAGGCGAGACCGCGGTTGAAGAACGCAATTAGCCTGAAGTCTTTATAATTCGCAGATCTTGTGGGCACTTGGCAGATTACAACCTTGAGGAAATCAAACTTGGTATCATGTTGGCTACTGTAAGATTCCGAGTATTCTGGGCCCCGGTACCAAAGCAGTGCAGTGTTAATCGAAGGAAGGGGGATCAATCGCCAGGTGTAGACCTCCACGAGCATCCAGCTGCCGCAACCGTCGACGAGCACCATCCAAGACGTGTTCATGCCGAACTAGTACATACCGTTAATGTAGTTGGGGGTGACGGGGATCGGATCGCACTCAAGGGGGTTGATGCTCGCCACCCTACGATCGTTATGCTGCGTGACATGCCGTTTCTGAAGATCAGGCGGCATCAGCAAGCAAGGAGCTGGCTTAAAAAGCTCCGATCTGAGGGCATTGAGTAAACGGTATAGCCCTGACGAGCACGCGGCGAGCGGCATGGTACTGAGATTGTCCACACACGAGACAATGAGCTTGATTATCTCTGTGGGGAGCGAATTCCAGCCACTCTTTCGGCGGACGCTGGTCGGTTCTGCCATTATTAGTGCTTGGGTTTCGGACGAGGGGGGAGGCGCCTTAGCGGGGATGGAAGATTGGACGAGGGGGGGAGGTGCCTTAGCGGGGATGGAAGAGCGGACAAAGATGGAGAAGCGAATATGTGCTGCGGGAAGTGGACAGGTGATGATGACTACAGCATGCCGCTTGACTTACGAGACACATACCAGCAGCGTAGGGTCATATCGAAGTCAGACAACTTGCTTGAGTGATCACAGTACTGGTACTCCCTACAGTACCTCCTACTATGCCCTAACTTGCTTGAGTAGAGTAGTAGTGGAGTAGGACTCTGCTCTACTAATAGCACCGGAGGAGTAGTATGTTCTAATCTAAAATAGTTACAAACTTCAATGCCCGAGCGTGGAACGACTACGAACCGCCATCGGTGCTAACTCCAATCCTGCAAGTCATGGATTTGTTTCTTTTTATCTTTCTGTATGAATCTGTAGCCAGCCTGCAAGTCATGTACACTGTACTGACAGTGGAACCCACAGAGTACTTAGAATACAAGATTAAGGATGCAATTAACTTTTTATAGAGGGAGAATCATACACGCAATTAACTCAAATGGATTGGACGTGACTCTATTATTCTCCAATGGCAACCGGCAAATTTCCTCCCACGGGCAGGAGTAGGTTTCTCGGTTTGCATGCGGGTTTAACGGAGGGGTTTGATGGAGGCGAGAAGGCGTGTTCAGCCAGGCGTGCAGTGGACGGCGCAGTAATATTCGATTTGACAACTACAACTAGTATATTATAAAAAACAAAGAAGAGTAGTAGAGATAGAGATAAGAATAGAGACTAGGGAGGAGCACCATCTACTGCTTCGTGGGCTAATCCTGCGCTCCATTCGGCGGCCGCAACGTCCCCTACATCCACTCCCTCCTACGCTCCATTCGGCGGGTGCTGTTGAAATTTGGGGAGCGCACTCTCGCAACTGCTAGCAGCGACGACTTCACCGACGATGACTTCTTCCCCGACCTCGGCTACCTCTTCCTCAACGACATGGGCGACAACCTCAACGCCAATGGTGCTGCTCCCGTTGCACCATATGTGTTTCTGTCCTTCCTGTTCGAAATCGTAGTAGAATTCATGTTTCTAGTCTGTGTCCTAGATTCGATCTGTTCATCTACTATGCTAGTCCGCATGATTAGTTTAATCTCTGTTATAGCCGTCATGATTTATTTTGTGCTTATTCGGACTAAATCTCGTAGTAACTTGCTCATATATTCAACTGGCGGAACATCCCCTATAGCCACTCCCGTTTCATGGACGGCTTGGTCGATGCCTCCAAGGAGCCCTTCGTCTACTGCTATGAGTGCCCGGTGCCGTTTTGGGGCTCGCCGGCGGACATCGTGCATCACCTGACGCAGGCGTGTGGCAATCAGTACTGGTCCTTGGCGAAGAACATCAAGTACGAGACGTGCTACCCGTTCACCGTGCCAGTCGCTGGAGGATCAGTGCCGCCTGCTAGTCTCGGAGGAGGACGGCAGCGTCTTCCTCTTGATCGTGGCCACCGGCGCGGTCCGCGCAGGCCGCCGCCACATCTCTGTAGTGTGCGTCAGGGGCGACGCCGCTGACACTGACACTGACACGAGGCCGATGTACGGGTCCGTGCTCGCTATTACTACCCCTCGGAGATATGAGGGCGGCGACACTGGCTACGCCAAGCTGACTTGGACTCTGCCGATCTGGGACTTTCCCGCCGATGTGGACATGGAAGACGCACGGTATTATTTGACCCCCAACAATGTGCACGGGGACTCCAAGGAGGTTCACCTGGACATCTGCATTATCAAGTTAAATGTTGATCATTAGTCTTCGCTCAATGTAATCCGTTGTCCAAGCATGTGGAGACTTCCATGCATGATCTTGCTCTATTGGAGTATCGCGCATGAATAAAAGTGTATCCATTTATGGTTTAGTCTAGATCTTCCATGTATGAATTTTTACTACAGTACTGGTGAAAGACTTATGATGAACCATTTCTTACATATCCTCTGCCCCCTTCCAAGTCATCCTGATTTAATCCCTCCGTCTAGGTGTATAAGGGCATGTATAATACTTAAATAGTATAGCCAACTGTTGTATAAGAAAGTGCCATGTCATCTGTAGCCAACATGTATAACAATGGATACCCAAAAACTAATTCTTGAAGATCATTTCCTGCAAAGCACAATAAGAGTTAGTTCTTCACAAGTTTTGGATGTAGGTTGAACAATTGAACGCTTTTGTTTGCAAAAGATACTTTTTATCTATTTCACCCGAATGTTTGTGAGCTCTAGAGATGAAATAATATCCGAACAAACCTATCGATACCCATTACACATGAGATGACACCCACATCCTTTGTCAAAATAAACAACTCCCCGATCAATGCATTTCACTCTTCCGTGCAACGCACGGGCACCTTACTACAGATTAGTATGACAAGAAATTGAACTGACATTATATATAGTACGATAAATGATGATGCATGTTACCTAAAATTATATCATTGAAAACTATGTTCAAATACGAATTCAACGATATTGTTTTTGTTGACATGCACTAACATTTTGTCAGTTAAATCTTCAGTCAAATTCAATGGGGGATAAACCACGACCGTTGTTGTACTACTAGTGTAGAGGGCGGCGCTGCACGGGAGTCTCACCCCGCTCGTGGCGCGGCAGTAAAGCCGTCATATCACAAAACCCAACCACTCCCAGTAATAGGTGGCCTGGTAAAATAAACGGACAAGCAACCATCACATACCACCGTCTTTTTTGCATTTACTTTCTCTGGTTCATCTCGCACACTCGATCCCTAGCTACTACTCCTAGTATCCCTAGCTAGTACTCCTAGGGCCAGTTCTTTTGGCGGCTTCCCCAACTTTTCCCATAAGACTAGTCACAGTGGAGAGTAACATTAAGGCGCCTCACTCATTTATTTGGGCTTCTAAACTACTACTAGTAGTACCTCCATCCTGGTTTATTACTCAACATTATAATTTGTGCTAAATTTTGACCAAAGATTTAACTGATAAAATGTTAGTGCATGTGACATGCACTAACATTTCATTAGTTAAATTTATGATCAAAATTTGACACAGATTACAATGGCGACCGATAAACCAGGATGGAGGTAGTAGTTATGGGATTACTAATCTAGAAGCCTAAAAGAACTGGCCCCTTGTACTCCTACTAGTAGTATTACTCAAGTTGGAATTCCAATTGCACGGCACAACTTGTTAGGCAAAAAATTCGATACAGGGTGTAGGAAGCGGTTTGGGAATTTGCATGCCTTTCCAACCAGTGAGATACTCCATACAAAGTACGACAGAGAAATAACCACAGAGAAGGAAGCTAAAAGTAAACAATCAAACGAGCATTTTTGCATTGAATCGTTTCACAAGCTTGACTAGTGTTGTTTTCCTACTTTTACAAAAATCACATCGTAATGTTAAAACGTGCATTTGCATGTACATAAGTAATAGTAGTACTCCCTCCGTTTAGGTGTATAAGTCTTCCCTCCTTCTTAATCATGGTGCACAACCAAAGATGACTTATTGACCTGGACGGAGGGAGTAGCACAGTCTGCAAGCATATATCGAGAGAGACATGTAGTGCGATAGTATATAGTAAAGTTTGTGCTATATGCACGTATTTGCAGAATGCGTACGAATACACAAGGTTTCCAAACTTTCCCTTTTACATACTTAATTAAGTACGCTAATAATTCCTGAACGTTCGGGATTTATCATTTGCGTCCCAAAAGTAATGAGATCGCCTTACAAAACAAAAATTATAGTCCTCCTAAAAGCCACGACGCTCGCAGGAGCGCTTGCGGCGCGCCACGAGTGCCCTGGTGCGCGGCCGTTTCCCAGCGCGCCGACACAATGCCTCTTCCTCAGCCTTGCAACTCGCGAGGTGCTGATTGGCGGCTTGCCGACAGTCGAGCGCGATCTCACCGGTGTGGTGATCCGGCGCCAACAGGTACTCCTCCTCGCTGGAAGCGTGCACCCGGTCCACGTACCGCCAAGCGGAGATGAGGCGCCTGGGCCCGACTGCACTCAGGGCGTCGGCACGGGCGTCCTCCGCCACCCTCACGGCCCTCGCACGAGCCTTCTGCCAAAGAGCCAATTGCCTGACTCTCTCGGACGCGACATAGGCCTCCCAGGCAGCTTGTTCCGTGGTGCGCTTCTCTTCCTCGGCCTTCTTCTCCGCCTCTATTTTGGCGCGCTCTGCTGGAGGCAAAGCCTCCCACAAGGCGACATCCATTTCTTTCCAAAGCTCCTCAAGGCTGGGGGCTCGGCGGGCGGCGCGGCGTTCTCCTCGTAGCGGGGAGCCGACGCATCCTCCGACGCGCGTGCTGGCGAGATTGGGAACGCCGACGCGTCCACCTCGACGCGTCGCGGCGAGGAGCGGAACACTGACGCGTCCTCCTCAACTTGTGGCAGCGAGGAACGGAACGGCGACGCGTCGCGTCGCGGTGAGGAGCGGAACACCGACGCGTCCTCCTCGACTAGTGGCGGCGAGGAACGGAACGGCGACGCGTGACCTTCCGCGCGGTGCAGCGAGGGGCGCCTAGGGCTGGGGAGGGACGATGCCATGGTGGTCGACGTGAGAGGGAGATAGCGATGAACGTGAACGTGAGGGGGAGGAGATAGTGATGTCGTGGGAGGCGTAGTATTTATAGCGAGCAATGGCACACCTACGTAAGATATGGACTGAGCTTCACTGACTTAACTGCAGGTCCAGTTGCGTCACTGACATGTGGGCCAGACCCCTGTTGGGCCAATATGTCAGTGACCCAATGCACCTACAGTTAAGTAACAGCTACGTGGGCATATTGGTTGGAGTAAATTACGGGGGAGGGAAGGGGTCGAAATATTGCAGGTCAGAACGGATTGGACGAGCGCGGGGGAAGGAGAGTCATGCATGGAGATTTTTTCTACACGGGGTGAAGTGGTGGGACCGCCGGAGGGAGAATGTCGGTGTACAAAAGAAGGGGCGCACCTTTGTACCCCTTTACTTGTGCACGGACAGTCGGAGCCGCGCCCACGACCGCACCAAGCAGAACAATGGAGGTGAACCGAGGTAAAACCGAAGCCCAAGACAGCCAGAGCAACGCCAAGGCCAAGAACACAAAGAAGCAGAAGGACGAAGCAGGCTCCCCCGGCAAGACCCTTGCCGGGGCAGCCTCAGTAGGCCCGACAAGACTCTTGCCGGGGCGGCTCGCCCACACCAGCGGAGTGAGCCACCCTCGAGCCCACGGGTTCCAACTCAACCAACCACGTTGGTACTTGGGCTCGGGAGACACCTCCATCGTGGCATGCAGATCTTTGTCAAGACCAAGGAATATTCAATATCAGATAAGGATTAAAAGACAACGGTCCTCGGCAAGATCCTTGCCGAGGAGAGCCACAAGACACCCGGCAAGATCCTTGCCGGGGACGACAGCGCGCCACAGCGAGACCCTTGCCGGGCCACCCGGCAAGGCCCTCACCGAGGACGCCAGCAGGGCCACTGCCAGGCCCGCACCAGCCAAGTCTCCACCATCGTTCGCATGCAGCTGCCAGCCCAACCAGCTGGGCTGGCACCTGCGTGGCAACATGCAGCTTCCAGGCCAGATTGGCAAGCGCCTGCGTGGCGGCATGTAGTTCTTCGTGAAGACCCTACCACCGCGCCACCTTAGCTGCCTGCCTGCCTACATGGCGCCGCACGCATCGCTGGCCAGGGCGTGTGTCGAAGCGAGGAGGAGCGGCGATGGACGGAACGGGCCTTGTTCCCATCCCCGATAAAGCAAGGGGACACCTCAGCGGCGCATTAAATGCGTCTTGTCCTGTAATACAAGCGATAAGCTCGTAGCACTGTACGCCTTACCACCTCCTGTGTGCCACGGTGGCAGCCCCTTTCGACTATAAAAGGAGGCCCATGGCGTACTAGAGAAGGATTCGGCTCCTTGGAACTACTCAGCCACCGTAGCTAGTTCAAGGGCTCAAGAACACTCAATACATCCACCAAAGCAGGACTAGGGTTTTACGCATCCTCGCGGCCCGAACCTGGGTAAATGATCCTTGCACTACAGGAATCAGCTACTTTGCCGTCTGCCACGGCAGACGGCAAAGGCAAGGATGGCGGACGGCGAAAGGCTCTGGCAAAGTAGGCATCGGGAAAGAGCTTCTTTGCCGTCTTTGCCATCAGCGGCGGACGGCAAAGAAAGCCGACGGCAATAAATTCGCTGTTAGTCCGTTAGGCGGCTAACGGCAGCCTTTGTCGTCCGCCGCTGGGGGCAAAGAGCATCAAGCCTTTGCCGTCTGCCACTGTAGGCAAACTGACCAAATGGGTAAGCTGCCAGGAAGCACAGGTGGTTGCCACGTGGCTTCTTTGCCCGTTGCCATCGGTGGCAGACGGCAAAGAGCCTGCATTGCCTCTTTTTTCTGTTTTTTCTTATACCCAACCATTTTCACAGCAAATAGATGATACATATATATTTTTCACATGGCAAGTTCACAGCAAACATATGAGATATCCAACACATATAATTTCATCATACATGCATAGTTCCATCAACCATACATAGCAAGTTCCACATACATGCATCCAACCATACATATTACAATAGTGTCATCCTACCATACATGCATAGTTCATCGATACAAAAGAAACATAGTTCATCCAAACAAGCACTCCATCTATAAAAGCACAAAAGGAAAAGAAGCACTCCATCCCTGCAAGCTTTCGTGAATTAAATCAGATCTGCAAAATGATAAACAAGATGTTAGAAAAAGAAGAAGAAAATGAAGAAGAAGAAGAAGAAGAAGACTATAAGAAGTAAGCATACTTAAGTAAAATGGAGCTAACCTTGAAGAAAATGAAGAAGAAGAAGAAGACTAGAAGAATACTAGAAGAAGAAGAAGAAGAAGAAGAAGAAGACTATAATTAAGCTTATTATGTAAACTTGGTCATTTTGTGCTAACATAAGTAATTTTGGACTTAACCTATAGGAAACTAAGCATATTAGAGATAACTTAGCATATTAGAGCCAACTTAGGTAAAATGGAGCCAACCTAGCTAATTATGCCATCTTTGAGTGAACTAAGCATATTAGAGCTAACTTATAGCTAACTTATGTCATTTTGAAGAAGAAGAAGAAGAAGAAGAAGACTATAAGCTTATTATGTAAACTTGGTCATTTTGTGCTAACATCAGTAATTTTGGAGCTAACCTATAGGAAACTAAGCATAGTAGAGATAACTTAGCATATTAGAGCTAACATATGTAACTAAGCATATTAGAGCTAACATAGGTAACTAAGCATATTAGAGCTAACTATATATAGATCATTTTGGAGATCTGACATACCTGACATAGTTTAGTTCTCATTGTTCTTCTCCTTCTCCTTCCTCAGCCTGATGCGCCAAGAGCGGCGAGGCGGTGGAGGCAGTGGGATGTAGTCTTCTACCACAATTGGCGTGGTCATGTCGCCCAGCTATGGGATCGCCGGCGCCACCACCGGCGCGAGGTCATTGTCAGGTGCCAGCACCATCGCGAGGCCATCTTCAAGCAGGACAGGCACGACCATCGCTAGGTCATCCTCAGCCACCACCATCTCTTGCCCATGGTGCGCCACCACCATCTCTTGCCCTTGGTCAGCCACCACCATCGCTAGGTCATCCTCAGCCTGATGCCCACTCTGCTCCTCTTCTTCCCCACTCCAGTCCGGATCATCCTCCTTGCTGTCTTTGCTGCAGCCCGAATCGCTGCTGCTTTTGCTACAGCCAGAATCGCTGTTGCTTTTGCTACAGCCAGAATCGCTGCTGCTTTGGCTGTAGGCAGTGTCGCTGCTGCTGCTCCCATTGCCCGTCGAAATGCAACAATTAATGACTGTTAACAATGGATGCGAGACAAAGCCAAATGTAGAGGAATAAGAAGAGGCAGAACGTACTGGCATCATCGTCCTCAGCGTAGCGCATGCGACACATAGTCGCGTTGAAGATCTTCACGATGAGCATGGTGGCGTCGTCGTCGTACCTGAAGAGAAGGAAGTACCCCAGCCGCAGGTCATAGGCATGGTAGAACTTCTCCCAGCCATGACACAGGTACATGTAGCCCTCCTTGATCACCAACCCCACGTCCCACAGCCTGCGAAACCCGGTGCCGGCCTGTCGCAGCTTCACATTATTTGGTGGATCTTCACCCAGCATGTTCATAAAAGTGTCAGGCAGCCTCTGCAGTTTGGGACAAGGAGTGTTGTAGCAAACAGCAGAGTTATCATAATGAGATGGGTGAAGGGGAGATCTCTCCTTTTATATACCTGCCTCTTGGAGTAAGTCCCAAGTATGATACTGAAGAACTCAAAAGCATCCAACTCGTACTCCGGTGTGGCAGAGCGGAGCCTGCGGTGACGGCCTCCCCCCATCTCTAATAAGCAGCAGAAGAGACCAATTAGTATCTAGCTAGAAGCATATCTATAAACATAGAGCCAGGTTTCTAGACATGAAAGAAAACTGAGAGATAAAAAGCAATGCACTGGTGCTCAACAACATCAACAACACTTAGTTAATTTGGTAGGTTAGCTGGCAATGGCAATTGGCACCCTTCAAAACCAGGGATTTCTTTAGACGTGAAAGAAAACTGAAAATGTTGAAAAAAAGAGCATAGTAATATAAAAATAGGGGGAAAATACACTTCTTCTTTCTCCTCTTTATCTTCTTCTTTTTTTCATCTTTCTTCTTAACCAAAACTAAACCTAAAGTTCCTTCTAGTGTGATCACATTGGAATACTTGTGGCAACAAATCATAGTTGCACCATATTTTAGGTGGCTCTAGGGTGTAGTGTCGTAAAATCAATTTACTTTGTATGCAAATCAGAATGTATAGTTTGCCTTTCCGCAAAAAGAAAAGGAAAAGACGAGTATAGTTTGCCTCTTATGACAGATTCCATAAGCAATATGCATGCCTTGTAGTTTTCTCAAATTCAACTAATTCGAGTGTTGCTGATTGATGAATTTGAATATATGCAAAGGAATTTGAGGAAAGCTTTTGCTCTTCTCACTATTAGTTTCATAATCTTTTATGCAACCCCTTCAAGGAGTCTGTGGATAACTTTCGTTTATGTTTCACTAGATATGTGTATTATATTTTCTATTGGAAATGCATTTGAATTCATTTATCACAAATACTAATTCTAAAGTTTAACTCTGATGATACGGTTGCCACGTACCTACCAAGAGATGCCAATATTTTTTTCTTGTATACAAAAGAACTCGTGCACTAATATTTACTTCACTGAAAGATTTTTCACTTTGAATGGAAATAGTTTTTGTTCCATCATCTATTAATAATATAACAATAATAATTCATTATATGCCAATGAGTTGAGAAATCTGGCTATCTATGCTCTAAACCTAAACTAAAGTAAACGTAAACTAAACCAAACCTAAAATAAACCTAAAGTAAACTTAAAATACAGAAACAAAAACAGAAAAAAATACAAGAGGTCTCACCGGGTGGAGGAGGGGCGCCGGAGGGGTGGGGCGGTCGCGGTGGTGGAGGAGAGGGGCGCCGGGGCGGCCGGGTGGAGGAGGGGGCGCCAGAGCGGCGGGGAGGCCGCGGTGGTGGAGCAGAGGGGCACCGGGGCCGCCTGGTGGAGGAGGGAGCGTTGGAGCGGCAGAGCGGCCACGGTGGTGGAGCAGAGGGGCGCCGGGGTCGCCGGGGTGGAGGAGGGGGTGCCGCGGCGAAGTGGGACGGCGGCGGCTCGGGCACGGGGCGGCGCGGCGCGACGACGGGGATGGCGCGGGGCGGGGAAGGCGGTCACCGAGGCTGCTGGGGTGGAACGGCGACGGGGGTGGCGCGGGGCGGCGGCGGCACGGGGGCGGGATGGTGCAGGGCGGCGCGGCGCGACGACAGGGATGGCACGGGGCGGGGAAGGGGGCACCGGGGCTGCTGGGGCGGCGCGGCAACGGGGGTGGCGCGGGGCGGCGGCGGCACGGGGGCGGGATGGTGCGGGGCGGCGGCGGCTCGGGCGCGGGCGGAGAGAGAGAGGGGACAGATGTGGGGCGCGGGCGGGCGTCGATATGGATTTTAGTTAGGGCACGGTTCTTTGCCGTCCGCCAGCAGACGACAAAGATCCTAGCTAATGGGCGTTAGCTTGGCCACTTTCTTTGCCGTCTACTAGCGGACGGCAAAGACGGTGTCCGTTAGGTGGTTGTCGGTAGTGGGCCACCCTCATTCTTTGTCGTCCGCTAGCGGACGGCAAAGACTATATGCCGTTCGCTGGAGGACGGCAAAGACTTGGCTGACGGCAAATACGGTCTTTGCCGTCAGCCAAGTCTTTGCCGTCAGCTTCTATTGAGCTGACGGCAAAGAAGGTCTTTGCCGTCCGCTAGCTGACAGCAAAGACATGGCTGACGGCAAAGATCTTGATTCCAGTAGTGTTGTGCTGATTACTAATCCTGCTCTTCTCGCAACCCTGCGCCCCAGCAACCGTAGTAGGGATTCTTGTGATCCCATAGGTGTCGTCCCACACCGACATCTTTGGCGCGCCAGGTAGGGGGCACAACTGTGAGAATATGGTCTAGTACTTAGCCTAGCGGTTCTTCATCGCCATGGCTCCCAAGAAGAAGACGACCACGGTGATCGGCTCGTCGGGGGCCGAACGACCCGTGCCAGTATGGGCGAGCAGCGACCCGGTCGCGGACAGAACCCGGGCCACGGTCCGTGAGCACCAGCATCGCCCTGGCAATCAGAGCCTGGCGAGCGGCGCCGTTCGTGCGCCACGAGACGGGCTGCACGCCACCAAATCCAAAGATGGGGCTGGGGCCCCCGCAGGCAGCACGGGGCCCTCCAGGAGTGTCGTTGTGCCACACACGGGCGGCGCAGCAACCTCCAAGACGCCCACGCCGGCGACCACTGCGCGCTCTTCCCATGGTGTGCGCAACGAGCAGTGTCACCACGCCGGTGACCCTGGACACCGCCGTGGGAAGAGCCCTGTGCGTCGTCCGCGGGACGAAGGAGTTCAGCATGCCCGCTGAAGTGCTGGCGAAAATGGCGCGCAGCCGCTGGGTCGTGATAGAGCTCCTTCTAACGTGGTTAGAAG
The DNA here is from genome assembly GCF_018294505.1 of Triticum aestivum. Classification (NCBI taxonomy): domain Eukaryota; kingdom Viridiplantae; phylum Streptophyta; class Magnoliopsida; order Poales; family Poaceae; genus Triticum; species Triticum aestivum. Next base: position 163,660,111 of record NC_057808.1, on the reverse strand, counting down.
TCGAAGCGCATGACGGTCCACGCAGCTGTCGCCGCCACCCACGCCAGCGGAAGCTTTGGCGCGCGCAGCTGCTCCTTGACTTCCCTCCTGCCGCGGAGAAGCTCGATGAGTGGAGGGCCACCATCCGGAGCCTCGTCGCCATCGCCAACAAAGATGATCCGCGACCGGCGGTGTCACATCCCTAGCTTCTGGTAATGCACTAGGCTAGCCTCATGTGTGCATCATGTTTAATCTTGAAAGAAAGTTGAAATGGGGATGAGAACCCCCAGCACCCCCCTAAAACCAACTAGGGTTTACTAAAATTGGTTTCAATGAACCCAAAATGCCCTTCACAAAATGTTCATCATTTCTGGATTGGGCTAAAACCCCTGGCAAAAATGGTGCACACTTTTCTAGGACATTCTGGATTTTTGAATTAAATCATAAGTATTTGAATTTGGACATTTAAATTCAATAAAATATTTTAACTGTCCAAATAATCTTGAAAGCATTTGAGGGCTGTTGGAAATAGTTTCAAAAGTGCCCACAATTATTTTCAGGATCTTACAAAACGAATTAGCATTTTTACTAATTCAAAACAGAGAAATAAAATAGAAAACAGAAACAATTAAGTAAGAGAGAGAGAGAGAAGGCCACTGGGCCCCTCACCTGGACTTACCTGGCGCCCCACCACGGCCCAGGAGCTGGCCCAGCCCACCAGAGCCGCCACCGTCTCCCACCTCGCGCCAGAAGGACGCCAGAGGGACGCTAGGCGTGTGGTCGCCGCGCACGTCCGCGCGCGAGGCCACCTCCTGCTTCCGCCGCTTCTGGACGCCTCCACGAGTGCCACGCCACCTCCCCGACCCCCTCTCACTTCCCCCTCGCTCTCGGGACCTCCCTTCCCCTCGCTCCTCTGTTCCACCCCCATGGCCGAGTATGCCGTCGCCGCCGCTCGCTGTTGCCACGACCACCGGCCCTCCCTCGCCCATCCAACGAGCTCGAGAGCTCCGCCACGCCGTCCCCATCTACCCCACCAAGCCACGTGAGCTGGGAAGCACCGCAACGCCCTCGACATCCTCATCTTCTTCCTCGGCCACAGGAGATCGCCGCCGGGATTCCGACGCCGTCAAGCCTTCCCCGAGCCCGCTTCGACGACCTCTGCAACCACCGTGAGCTCCGAGCGCCGCCGTCCGCCATGGTCGTTGCTCTCGCAGCCACCGTGCATCTCCGCTCAAGATTGTGCCTCCGGCGTGCTCCTGGAGCAACGATGAGTCCAACGCAGCCCCTAAGTAGCTCTCCCGTGCACTGGAACCACGCGCCCACACTCGCCCGTACTCCGGCCGCCGCCACGAGTTCGACTCCGGTGAGCTCGCTCCATCCCAGCCGCTCCCGTCTACTCTAGAAGATGCGCGCGAACGCCAACTCGCCGTAGAGCCAAACCCCGCCCCAAACCGCTGTCTGTAGCGCGAGCCCAAGCAACTCCAGCGACCCTCCGCCCTCGGCTTAGGTAGCCGGCATTAAGCCGCCGACGTGGCACACTTAATTAGCCTAATGACAATCTAATTGACCTCTTAGGTCATTGACACCGGGCCCCACGACGGGTCAAAGCTGAGTCAACGCGGGGTTAAACCGGAGTTTAACACTGTCTCAATGACATGCGGGTCCCACCGTCAGGTTTGACCGTGGTTGACTGCTGATGTCGCTATGACACACTGCTGACGTCATAAATACATTTGCTGGGATTTTCTTATTTAGAAATAAATCTGAAAATTCCAGAAAATGTTTAAAACTTCAAAAATCCATAGAAATTAATCTATAACTCCAAATGAAATAATTTATATATGAAAAATGATCAGAAAAATCCAATCTATCCATCTGTACTATTTTCATGCATGTTAGAACAATTTATGGCTGTTGTTTAGGACAAATCATGTAAATGGCATTTGAATTTCCACATATGAAGTTTGAATTTGAACCTAAGGTTCAAACCAACTCCATTTAATATGTTGCTAGTTGCATTAGCTCAAAACACATTCATATTGCCATGTCATAGCATGCATCATATTGTTGCATTGCATTGATTGTGTTTCCTCTCTGTTGCCGGTATTTGTCCCCTCTCGGTAGACGATGTTCCGGCGTTGTGATCATTGACACTAATGAAGACTCAATGCTATCTTCAGAAGTGCCAGGAAAGCAAAACCCCCTTGCTCATTCCGATACAATCCCACTCTCTCGCTCCTGCTCTCTTTTACTGCATTAGGACACAATGATTCATCTGTTACTTGCTGCGGTAGCTGAACCCCTTTATCCTCTGCATGACCTGTCATTGCCACAGTAAATAGATGAAACCCACTAGCATGAGTAGGAGTTGTTTGAGCCCTGATGTGCCTACTCATTCATGCTTGTTTGTCATGCCTGCTATTGCTTAGAGTTGTGTCAGGTCTGATTCATCGGGGATGAATTGAAAGTGGTGAACATGTCCTACTGTGTGAGAGCTAAGGGTGTGAACACGATTTGGTAAAGGTAGCGGTGAGAGGCCATGTAGGAGTACATGGTGGGTTGTCTCATTGAAACCGTCCTCGGGAACTGAGTTCTGTGTTTGTTATCCATGAACAGTTACTACCACACATTGGGCTCCGGGCGCTCCAAGCTCTCTCGACTTATTAATCAACCTGATCTCTGTCCAGGAGTTGCAACTAGTTGCTGGTGTTTGTAGGTAGTGTTAGTAGTCTACCAAGTGGCACCCGGTACAGGTGGGCTTGGGACAGACTAGGCACCGTGGCACGGTGTACCAAGTGTAGATCCATCCGTCGAGGTGGGCTTGGGAACCCTGCACACATCATTTGGGGCCGTGAGCGACACCCCGGCCGGATCTCCTTGCGGATGGAACCCGAATAGGCGATAAACCTGGATGAGAGACTTGTGTGGTTAGTCAGGTCGTGGCCGACTCCCTCGCAGGCTTCCGCTTGAAGGTTGCCGAGGTACACGACGTGTACATGGTGGTAAGTGGCGAGAGCGTGTGTGAAGAAGCACACCCCTGCAGGGTTAATATGATCTATTTGAATAGACATGTCCGCGGTAAAGGACTTTTGGGTTGCCTATAACAGTTCATAGACAAGTGAAAGTGGATTCTCTAAAATGCGCAAGATAAGCGTGAGTGCTATGGATGGCGTTCTCGTAGGGAGACGGGAGCGGATCCATAGTGGTGTATTGATATGGTGAATATGTGGACTCGTGTGCGCCACCTCAAAAGAGTTGCTTATAGTCGTAGTTCAGGTTAGCCACTGAGTCAAAGTTGGCTTGCTGCAGTTAAACTCCACCACCCCCTTTTGATACTGATGCATATGTAGATAGTTCTGATGTATGTCTTGCTGGGTACAATTGTACTCATGTTTGCCCGTTTTATGTTTTGCAGAGAGACGTCAGTCTCGCTAGTAGTTCCGTGTGGACTTCGACGTTTAGCTTGTTACCTCAACTACGATCTTGTGCCCTCGGCAGGATCTAGTAAATAGTCAAGCTTCTCAGCCTTTTTCATTTGTAGATGTCTGTACTCAGACATGTTAAGCTTCCGCATGTGTTTGACTTGTATGCTCTGAATGTTGGGTCATGAGACCAATGTGTAAGACCCTTGCCGGGGCAGCTCGCCCACAACAGCGGAGTGAGCCACCCTCGAGCCCACGGGTTCCAACTCAACCAACCACGTTGGAACTTGGGCTCGGGAGGCACCTCCATGGTGGCATGCAGATCTTTGTCAAGACCAAGGAATATTCAAGATCAGATAAGGATTAAAATACAACGGTCCTCGGCAAGATCCTTGCCGAGGAGAGCCACAAGACCCCTGGCAAGATCCTTGCCGGGGATGACAGCGCGCCACAGTGAGATCCTTGCCGGTCCACCCGGCAAGGCCATCACCGAGGACGCCAGCAGGGCCACAGCCAGGCCCGCACCAGCCAAGTCTCCACCGCCGTTCGCATGCAGCTGCCAGCCCAACCAGCTGGGCTGGCACCTGCGTGGCAACATGCAGCTTCCAAGCCAGATTGGCAAGCGCCTGTGTAGCGGCATGCAGATCTTCGTGAAGACCCTACCACCGTGCCACCTCAGCTGCCCACCTGCCTACATGGCGCCGCACGCATCACTGGCTAGGGCGTTTGTCGAAGCGAGGAGGAGCGGCGACGGACGGGACGGGCCTCGTTCCCGTCCCCGATAAAGCTAGGGGACAGCTCAGCGACGCATTAAATGCGTCTTGTCCTGTAATACGAGCGATAAGCTCGTAGCACTGTACGCCTTTCCACCTCCTGTGTGCCACTATGGCAGCCCCTTTCGACTATAAAAGGAGGCCCATGGCGTACTGGAGAAGGATTCGACTCCTTGGAACTACTCAGCCACCGTAGCTAGTTCAAGGGCTCAAGAACACTCAATACATCCACAAAAGCAGGACTACGGTTTTACGCATCCTCGCGCCCCGAACCTGGGTAAACGATCCTTGTGCTGATTACTAATCCTGCTCTTCTCGCAACCCTGCGCCCCGGCAACCGTAGTAGGGATTCTTGTGATCCCATAGGTGTCATACCACACCGACAGAGAAGGAGAGTCTGGCAGGCATATTGTTTCCACACATGTAGAGGAAAAGATCTGGAGACGAATGGGCTTCCTGCAGGTATGGGGAACGGTGCATAATAAGTCTCATCTTGCATGTCGGGCTAGGTATAGTCTCAAGTCATTAAAAACATACACGCCCCACACATGTTCATATTTCAAGGCGCACTAAATTATTGCATGCGATGATTAAGGCTGGCCATAATGGTGGTATCTTAGCTGGTATCATGCACACGGGAATAGCAAACATGCTGATGTGGCAAAGAATTAAAGAAGAGAGGGGGTTAGAGTAACTAGTGTTCATGCATGCATTGGTAAACACATTTTTTGTGAAGAACTACAAAAACTATTCCACCGCCTCTATCTTGCTAAGAGTAGGTCAAATTTTTGAATCGAGCCCTTTAAACTAGAAGGGAGGTATTAGTACTCTAATAGCTAACCTTGGCCCTGTTTGGATCCATGTGTTAGAGTTAGTTTGGGTTAGTTTGAACTCAACTAACCCAAAAAAAATCTAACCCACCCAAGAGGTGCTTTATACTCATTATAATCAATATTGTAGATATTGATATTTTTAGTAAACGGTTGACGGAAGTAAAAAGGACCAGAGGGAGTATCATGCATGCGGAGTAGGCAAAAAAATTGCTCATTTATAGCCGGTCGAAGTCTCAAAGGGCGCGACCGCGTGAGGGAGGCGAAGGTCGTGGGAGGCGCGACGGTTGACAGAATTAATTGAAGTCACACACAAGCCGGCATGGCGTGCGAACAGGCAGAAGCTATACCGTCAGGCCTACGATATGGGTCTAGTAGACATGACATCTAGTGGGTCCCGCATAGTTCTCGAGAACTCTTTGGGGGCTTGCAGCCGTTTATCCACCAGGCAAGCCAGCAACCCCACGCCGTTCGCATGCCCTACTCATCCCCATCTTCTACTAGTACAGTACCTTACAACAGTTCGCTCCCAGTCATCCCGTGTCACGACCGGTTTTTCAATAAAATAATTATTGAGAGACCAATCCCTTTTACGGACCAGTAAGGAAGAATTCCTTCTCACTGGTAGACAATATCTTGGTCACAGAAGAAAAATACCAGGAGTACTAAATATAATACAAGGTTGGGCGGAGACTGCCCAACAATTTATTACATGTACGCCGCTAAAACAAGACGGCGGATAGGGTGGCATACTACTAACTCACGATAAAAACGGTGGTGGAAATATCACTGCGAAGCGAGTGATATGACTCCTGAAGACTACAGCTCTTCGAGCGTCGGAGTGAGGCTCGAGGAGACTGATTGCGGGTGGCGGAAGCGTATATAATACAAGTGACCAATATCCGGGATCGCACAGGACTGACTGGGACTCCTCTAGGCGTCGGACGCGCTATCAAACTCTTCATCCAAGAGATCGCCTTCGTCAACATCTGGCCAAATCAACAAGCCAGGTGAGTACTATGAAAGTACTCGCAAGACAGTTCGGACATAAGATATAACAAATGCAACCATGAAGCATATGAACAATTTATCCAGTGCGTTCAGACATAGAGATAATAAATACTGGGTGCCACGCGAGGGTCTGAATGACGCCTCGAGCGGAAAGTGCATAATAGTAATACCGGTGCCAAACGAGGGTCTGAATGACTCCTCGAGAGGAAACTGGGAGAATAATAATACTGGTGCCAAACGAGTGTCTGAAAGACTCCTCGAGAGGAAAATGCAGAATAATAATGCCACAGTCGGGTATCGGGGCGAACCACATAAAGGGCTTATAACAAAAGAAATAAAAGACGAACATGCCATAGTCGGACGTCTGAGCGACATCACATAAAGGGCTCATATTGTAGCTCAATAATACAATAGTTCGGGAACATAAATTAGCACAAGTACGAGACAAATATAAAAGTAGTCCATCCACAGGAATAATAATTAAACTGGATTTACCACTTGAGCTTGTTCACCGGGGAAAGTTTTCCACGCGGATAGATAGGGGTATAATGATTACACTACTTGATCATTGATACGATGAATTGGAAGGAATTGACTCTGCAGAGTTTGTACTTAACCATAGCCAACGGATTTCAGTAGTCACGGGGACTAGTTCCGTCTACGGTGTTTTGGAAGAAACACGTCTAACCAGTACACACCCAATTCAACCTTCCGAAGCCAGGGATCACCGTCGGCAACGTTCAAGAAAAACCTTGAGACGGGGAGGCTACAACCTCACGTAGCATGGGATCAAATTTCTATACGCGCGCTCTAAGGGGGTGCCCCCCCTCTCAGTCCCAACCGGAAACACCCATGCCCCCTGACCGGATGACTGGCTTTAATCCTGGGCCAAGGTACCATCATCCCGGCCTCTCTGTTTGGTGTGTACACGGAAAGAGGTTACCAACTTACTAAACCGCATCCTGGCAAATGAAACATGTGGTAGCACGGAAGGGGGGGAGAACGATAACGTGACTCCGTCCACGTTAACGTCGGGGAAAGTCGGATGACGCAAGGCTGGTATGCTACAACAGTACCACCTTGCTGCCCTTCATGTCACCACATGATTAGGCCATCTCTCATCAGAGATCATCGCAACTTTGGAACATGCAGGGAAAAGAACGATAACGTGACTCCGTCCACGTTAACGTTGGAGAAAGTCGGATGACGCAAGGCTGGTATGCTACAACAGTACCACCTTGCTGCCCTTCATGTCACCACATGATTAGGCCATCTCTCATCAGAGATCATCGCAACTTTGGAACATGCGGGGAAAAGAACGATAACGTGACTCCGTCCACGTTAACGTCGGAGAAAGTCGGATGACGCAAGGCTGGTATGCTACAACAGTACCACCTTGCTGCCCTTCATGTCACCACATGATTAGGCCATCTCTCATCAGAGATCAACGCAACTTTGGAACATGCGGGGAGTTGCCTTACAAGCAACGAGGTATTTACCGACACTCATATGCCACGCACAAACTTTCAAGCAAACATGCCAAACACTTATCATATCAAATGTTCAAACATGCTTGCCTGGTTTGGAGAAGTCGGAGTCTAGCTCGGCGAAGTTCGCGGCTCCGTCACCTCTTCCGGAACCTACGGCAATCACGAAAACGGGCACTAACGTGAAAACCAACGCGTGCACAGAAACTTTTCCAAATATTTTTCAAATAAATCCCATAAAAAACTAGACAAAATTTGAAGATTTAGAAAAAGAATCACTCAAAAATCCCTTTTTATTAAAAAGTTATAAAGGTTTCTGTCCAGGGACTTATCTGTAATGAAACAGAAAAGTTCCAGAGTTTTAACTGAGAAAACAGAAAACGGTTCGATTGGAAATGCGCAAGCTCAAGAGAGAAAACGTATTTTGCCCGAAAGCGCCAATAGAAAACGGTTCGCGAAAGAATAGAACAGAGGCTGATATGCGGGGTCCACATGTCAGGTTTGAAAAGCTCGCCGGCGCCCGAAGACTGTGGTGGACGCCGGCGTCGAACCACGGCGAGTTAGGAGGATCGGAGGGTACCAAGAGTTTCATCTTGTTCTTCCGCGTCGGTGGGTGGTGGACTCGACCAACAGGGAGCACCACGTCGACGGCGACACTATCTCCGGCGGGCGGCGGCTCGGGTGAGGATGGGGAACTCCGGTGGAGGGCTGCAAACTTCGAATTGAAGCGCGGGTCAGAAAGAGAGGTGCATGGTGATCCTACTGGCTAGAGAAGGGAGGCAGAGGTGCACACACACGGGCGAATCGAGCTGGATCCCGTGGCGGGTCGCGGCGGCCGGAGTTGAGGAAGGAGACCTCCTCGGGGCTCTTCCAGTGGCTAGGCGTGCTCTAGGTGGAGTGCAGGGATGGTGGGTGCTCGAGTTGAAGCTCGGGGCCTCTATTTATAGGCGGATCGACGGGGTGGCCGTGAACGGAGAATCTCCGGCGAGCGATTATGGTGATGCAGTGGATTGGCAGGAGGTTTGAGTGGCCAGGCAGCATCAGTGGAGGTTACTGGTGTCATTCCACAGCTAAACGGAGTTGGTCTCGGCGTAATGGCGTCGGTCCACGGTGAGGTGACTGCACGGGCTCGACGGCGGCAGAGAGCGCGCTCCGCGCCCTGCGGTTCAGGACGAGAGCGGCAGCGCGTTCGGGGGAGTGGAAGGCCACGCGGCGAGCTCTAGTGGCTTGGGCGGCGCTGGGTGGCGTCGTCGGCGCCGTGCCTCCCGCTGGCGGCCGCAAAGCCGCTGCTGGCGTCGGTCACGGGGCGGCGCACCTTCTGCAGCTCGTCACCGACGCCCGCAAGGTGCCAGGCGCTCGTGCGGTACAGGAACAAGGGGGAGGGGACGAGGAGCAAGGCGACACAGTGGCACTGGCGAGATCGACAATCATCTCTGAAGAAAACGACAGTAAGCCACTGAACTGTTCTCTGATTTTTTCTGAACTTGACAAAGACCATGCACTGCAGGTGCTCGACAGAATGATATGGCTATGAGAAAATTTTTCTGGAGCTGGTACTTGGTGAGATGACCACTCAATGCACCCAGAGGCTGCCTGATTTTACTTGGAATTTTTGGAGAAGGTTTTGAATGAATTTCACCAAATTTGACAAATCTGGTCCAAACTTGCAGCAAGTGTAGTTTGAAAAATTTGGAACTGAAGACCATGGATCTTCATGGATCTTGGTTGAGGGTTCAAAGGACTAGGGAGGAGAGTTGGTTTGAGGGCAAAAATCAAAACAGAAAGTAGAGTTCCTCTGTAAATCACCAATGGCTAGAGTAGAGGACAGAAATTTATTTGAATAAGATTTGAATGGAAAATAAACATAGGGGAGGTTCAACTTGCTGGATTAGATGCCAAACATGATCCAAAGATGAGGGGTGGGTTAGGAGAGAGTATTTGCACTAAGGCCATGGCAAGAGGGAAATGTTGAAAGTGGTAAATGATTCAAAAGCCATAGTGCAAATTTCAAAGAGATTTTCAAAGGCATTTTCCCATGTGAAAAGCATTTTGTCTTGAGTCCAAATAAAAAGCAAGAACCTCCAAGACCAAGGACAGATCTTGGGCGAATCCAACTAAAACTTTTGCCAGAAAAAATTATTTGAATGGGAGAGTCCTTTTGAAGAAAAAGTTAAATCACCTCCCTCAAGTCAAATAAAAATCTTTTGAAAAATCCAATTAAAAACTTGGGTGTCACAACACCTACCCCCTTAGGAAAAATCTCGTCCTCGAGATTTCTGCTGCCCCTCAAATAGATATGGATACTCTGCCCGGAGAAAATCTTCCCTTTCCCATGTAGCTTCATCCTCAGTGTGGTTGCTCCACTGAACCCTAAAAAACTTTGTCGTTTTCTGACGGGTCCTCCGTTCAGATTCTTCCAATATTTTTACTGGCCTCTCTCTGTAGGTGAGATCTGGTTGCACATCAATGTTCTCATGAGGTACCTGCTTGTCCGGGTTACTCACACATTTCCTCAACTGTGAGACGTGAAATACGTCATGGACATCTGACAGTTCCCTGGGTAGGTCTAGTTGGTAGGCTACCGTGCCTCTTCGTGCCTTTACACAAAACGGCCCAATAAATCTTGGGGCTTGCTTCCCCTTAATTTTGAACCGTTGCAGACCCCTCATAGGAGATACTCGGAGGTATACGAAATCACCGGGTTCAAAGCTGACCTCACGATGCTTCTGATCATAGTAGCTCTTTTGTCGGCTCTGTGCTGTCTTGAATCTGTCCCTGATTTGTTTAACTTTCTCCTCGGCCTCTTTAAGCATGTCGGGGCCGAAGATACGGCTGTCACCTGTTTCTGACCAATTTAGTGGGGTACGACACCTCCGTCCGTACAATGCTTCAAAGGGTGCCATTTGTAAGCTGGCTTGGTAGCTGTTGTTGTAAGCAAATTCGGCATACGGCAAACTCTCTTCCCAACTGGATCCATAGGTGAGCACACAGGCTCTTAGCATATCCTCTAGGATTTGGTTTACACGTTCGTTTGTCCATCAGTCTGAGGGTGGTATGCTGTACTGAAAGTTAGTTGCGTGCCCAGGGCTTGTTGTAGGTGATCCCAAAATTTGGAGACGAATTGGGTGCCTCGGTCTGATATTATAGTCTTCGGGACTCCATGCAAGCAAACTATACGGGAGAGATAAAGTTTGGCCAGTCTTTGTGTGGAGTAGGTAGTCTTCACGGGAATGAAATGAGCAACCTTGGTTAGTCGGTCTGTGATGACCCATATGGCGTCATTCCTGCGTTGTGATCGGGGTAGCCCGACGATGAAATCCATTCCTATTTCATCCCATTTCCACTCTGGTATCCTGTTTGGCTGGAGTAGCCCTGCTGGCTTTTGATGCTCGGCCTTGATGCGTTGACATGAATCGCAACAAGCAATAAATGTGGCTATATCTCTTTTCATACCGTGCCACCAAAATCTTTCCTGAATGTCCTTGTACATTTTGGTTCCTCCAGGATGGATCGAGTATGGAGCGGTGTGGCTTTCGGTTAAGATTTGTTGCTTGAGTTCCTCAATGTTAGGTACGCAAAGTCTGTCTCCGTACCATAATGTTCCTTCACTGTCCGTGACGAACTCTGAAGCCTTACCAAGGTTCATTTTCTTCCTTATGCCTTCGATGCTGGGATGTCCCTGTTGAGCCTTCTTGATTTGTTCCACCAGGGTGGGTTGTATCTCCAGATTTGATATGGTGCCCTCAGAGACTAGCATCATGTTGAGCCTAGCGAACTCTTGCTGAAACTCAGGCCTCAAGTTTCGCGGACCGTCATTGTCCGGGCTTGGGTTTCGACTAAGGGCATCTGCCACTACATTTGCTTTCCCTGGATGGTAGTGAATGCCGACATCATAGTCCTTGACCAATTCCAACCAGCGTCGTTGGCGTAAATTTAGCTCTGGCTGTGTGAAAATATATTTGAGGCTCTTATGGTCCGTGTATATTTCACAGCGATTTCCCAAAAGAAAGTGCCTCCACTCCTTGAGTGCATGAATAACTGCTGCTAGCTCCAAGTCATGTGTTGGGTAATTTTCCTTATGTTTTCGCAGCTGCCGTGAGGCATATGCGACTACTTTGCCATCCTGCATTAGTACACATCCGAGACCTTTTCGGGACGCGTCACAATACACTTGAAAGCTCTTGTGTATGTCTGGCACAGTTAAGACCGGTGCGGTTGTCAGCTTCTTCTTTAGTTCTTGGAAGCTCTGCTCGCATGCTTCCGTCCATACAAATTTCTTGTCCTTCTTGAGCAACTGTGTCATAGGTTTTGCCACAGTGGAAAATCCTTCAATAAATCTTCTGTAATATCCGGCCATCCCTAGGAAACTCCGCACATCAGTAACGTTGGCGGGTGGCTTCCAGTCCAGTATGGCCTTGACTTTTTCTGGGTCTACGGCCACGCCTTCTTGGTTCAGTATATGGCCTAAGAAACCAACTTGTCTTAGCCAAAATTCGCACTTGCTAAATTTGGCGTACAACTGATGTTTCCTCAATTCTCCCAAAACAATTCTGAGGTGCTCAGCATGCTCTTCTGGTGTCCTTGAGTAAACCAGAATATCGTCAATGAATACCACAACAAATTTGTCCATGAATTTCATGAACACTTTGTTCATGAGGTGGACGAAATATGCGGGGGCGTTCGTTAGTCCAAAAGGCATCACTGTAAACTCGTATAACCCATATCTGGAAGTGAATGCTGTCTTGGGGATATCTTCTGTCCGCACTTTCAATTGGTGATATCCCGATCTCAAATCAATCTTTGAGAATACCTTGGCTTGTGCGAGCTGGTCAAACAAATCATTTATCCGTGGCATCGGATATTTGTTTTTGATGGTGACCATATTTAGGGCTCGATAGTCTATACACAGTCTCAGTGTCCCATCCTTCTTCTTTGCGAACAACACAGGCGAACCCCAGGGTGAAGAGCTGGCTCGAATAAATCCTTTGTCCAATAATTCCTTTATCTGCTTCTTCAACTCCACCAATTCTGAGGGTGCCATTCTATAAGGCTTCTTATAGATGGGAGCGGTGCCAGGTGCTAGTTCAATGCTGAATTCTATCTCCCGGTCTGGTGGCATGCCTGGTAGTTCTTCAGGGAACACGTCAGGAAACTCGCATACCACTGGAACTTTTCTCAGTTCAGCAATGTCCATTTTGTTCAGTTTTGGTTGCTGTGACCGAGGTCTTTCTTGAGCGGAAACTCTTATTGTCTTGCCGTGATGGTGAGTGAGAATCACGGTCCGATTGAAACAGTCAATGAATCCTTTGTTGGTGGTCAACCAGTCCATCCCTAAAATGACATCCAGTCCTTTACTCTCCAACACGATGAGATTCGCGTGGAATTGTAGTCCTTCGAACTCAATGACTACTCCTCGGCAGTAACCCTGAGCGATTTGCTTATTTCCGGGGGACTTGATGATCATAGATTTTTCCAAGGGAAGTATCGGAAAACCATGTTGCAAAACAAAACTCTTTGAAACGAACGAATGGGAAGCTCCAGAATCAAACAAAACCGTGGCAGGTACTGTGTTGACAGGGAACGTACCGAGCATGATGTCTGGGGCATTCTGTGCCTCTTCCCTGGTCACATGGTTTAGGTGACCCTTCCTGTGGTTGTTGTTGGGGTTGAAATTGTTGCGCTTGGGGGCTGGATTGTTCCCACCATTGTTTGGCTTGGGTGCCGAGTTCTTTGGCTTTGGGCACTGTTTAGCATAATGCCCTTCTTGACCACAAGCATAGCAGGTAACCCCTGGGCGGTAGGTGTACTCCTTATCCCTGGCATGAAACTGTCCGACGGGCCTTGGTTCAGTAGCCGTGGATCTCCTTGTGTCTGTCCGTGGAACCTCAGTCTTGCCTCGGTTGTTGCGAGCAAGAGTCATCTTGTCCCTCTTTCGTTTACGGATATCTTCCAAGCTACGACGCTCATTTTCCAAGGTGATGGCCTTGTCCACCAGAGTCTTAAAATCCGGAAAGGTGTGTACAATCAGTTGGCATCTTAGTGCTGGTGCCAGGCCGTCCAGGAATTTTTCCATCTTCTTATTTTCTGTCATGTGCTCGTCGTAGGCATAACGAGACAGCTGGGTAAACTGACCATTGTATTCTGTTACTGACATGCCTCTCTGCTTCAGGTCATCAAATTCCCTCTTCTTGATCTTTAGGATGCTCCTGGGGATGTGTGCCCCACGGAAGCCTTCCTTGAACTCTTCCCAGGTGATGTTGTGTTCACTTGGATGCATGTGTAGGAAATTTTCCCACCATGCTGCAGCTGCTCCAGTAAGGTAGTGTGGTGCATAAAGCACCTTCTCATGATCTGAGCACTAAGCAATAATCAGTTTCCTTTCAATGTCATGAAGCCAATCATCGGCTTCCAGCGGCCTATCGGTGTGAGCAAAAGTTGAGGGGCGAGTCTTCTGTAACTCAGATAACTTGGAATGTTGTTGATAGGGTTCACGGTGGTTTCCCATATTGATGACATGCCTCATCATCTCTTGGTGCTGTTGCTGGCTTTTCTCGAAGAGACGGCATACTTGAGACAGGGCTGCTTAGTTGTCTTGTTGGCTGGACTGACCCTGAGTGAAATTGTTGCTAGTCTGTGTCCCGTAAACCTCTTCTGGCTGATTGGGCATGGAGCGAGTCCACGGGCGAGACATTTTTCCAGTCTGGGGTATTATTGTGCAAAACCCATGAGAAAAACTGTGTACCACAAGGAAAATCTTGCAAAGGCAACAGATTTAAAAGATCTCAAGGTTTTCAAGAAAACATAAATGATTTTGCATGGAGAAAAGACTGCTGAACACAAAACTTACACGCGAAAATACAATCACATGATACAGCACTCAGGATGCGCGTACACATCCTGACATGTTATTTAGACTAGCGTACTACTCCGGGAGGCAGCAAACACACCAATACAAACTAGCGTACAGATTAAAACAGCACATCATACAAGCAGGCATAACACGCGGCTACTCGGCGCTCTCAGTCGGAGATGGTGAAGATTTCCTTTCCCTTGCCGATGGCAAGACTCAGCGGTCCAGGAGAATCCACCTCCACCTCCTCTCTAGCTGGCTCCTGGCGCGTAACGCTGCGCTGCGGTGATGGTGCGGGGGCGACTGGTGGTAGAGCGGGTGCGGCAGGCGGTGCGGCTCTGATTGGAGTAGGAGCGATGACTCGGTCGAACTCCTCAGTGGTAGGCAGACGGCGAGCAGTGGCCAAAACGGCCGATGCATACGAGGCTGAAGACGAGACGAATGTCAGAGGCGGTGCCATGTGGAGAAGCTCCTTCCTGCTGGCAGGACCGCCCCGGACTAAGTCCATGCGGGCAGCCACAAGATCGTCCACGAGGTTGTCGAAAGACTCCTCCAGAGCCTTGAGATACTCCACAACCATCTTGATGGCTTCATCTCACTCTCCGCGATGGTAGGCGAATGCATAGTGACTGGTGTATGGCACATGGCATGGGAGGTAGCGGTAGCGACGAGTCTTCATCGTAGGAAGGATGTCCCGAAGGCGAGATATCGCCTCACGGGCAGCCATCTGCATGGCATGCCTCTCCGTAGGCATGGCCCTTCCCACAAAACGGAAGTGGCAAGCTGCAGAACGTCCTCCCTTGAATTGCACCACAGCTTGGTGCATAGACACGTCGTCACTGAGCTTGTGCTGGTAGAGTGTGAACTCCGGGCGAGCTGCTGGCCCGATCGCGAGCTTGGTGATGGAGACGAGGAGCTTGACAAACCCCTCGGGCACGTTCGTGAACACTCGATTCTCACAGCTGCTGCAGCCATCTACAAAAGTAGGCAAAAATTCTGAGTAGTCATGTCATAAATTTATGATGACCAACAGAAAATAGCTACAATTGCAAAAAGCTGAAAAAGCACCCAAAAAAAGCTAATAACCGATTAGCGATCGCACCTAGTGGCTTCCTACAGTCAGCCTGGCTCTGATACCAAGCTTGTCACGACCGGTTTTTCAATAAAATAATTATTGAGAGACCAATCCCTTTTACGGACCAGTAAGGAAGAATTCCTTCTCACTGGTAGACAATATCTTGGTCACAGAAGAAAAATACCAGGAGTACTAAATATAATACAAGGTTGGGCGGAGACTGCCCAACAATTTATTACATGTACGCCGCTAAAACAAGACGGCGGATAGGGTGGCATACTACTAACTCACGATAAAAACGGTGGTGGAAATATCACCGCGAAGCGAGTGATATGACTCCTGAAGACTACAGCTCTTCGAGCGTCGGAGTGAGGCTCGAGGAGACTGATTGCGGGTGGCGGAAGCGTATATAATACAAGTGACCAATATCCGGGATCGCACAGGACTGACTGGGACTCCTCTAGGCGTCGGACGCGCTATCAAACTCTTCATCCAAGAGATCGCCTTCGTCAACATCTGGCCAAATCAACAAGCCAGGTGAGTACTATGAAAGTACTCGCAAGACAGTTCGGACATAAGATATAACAAATGCAACCATGAAGCATATGAACAATTTATCCAGTGCGTTCAGACATAGAGATAATAAATACTGGGTGCCAAGCGAGGGTCTGAATGACGCCTCGAGCGGAAACTGCAGAATAGTAATACCGGTGCCAAACGAGGGTCTGAATGACTCCTCGAGAGGAAACTGCGAGAATAATAATACTGGTGCCAAACGAGGTCTGAAGACTCCTCGAGAGGAAATACAGAATAATAATACTGGTGCCAAACGAGTGTCTGAAAGACTCCTCGAGAGGAAAATGCAGAATAATAATGCCACAGTCGGGCGTCGGGGCGACACCACATAAAGGGCTTATAACAAAAGAAATAAAAGACGAACATGCCACAGTCGGACGTCTGAGCGACATCACATAAAGGGCTCATATTGTAGCTCAATAATACAATAGTTCGGGAACATAAATTATCACAAGTACGAGACAAATATAAAATTAGTCCATCCACAGGAATAATAATTAAACTGGATTTACCACTTGAGCTTGTTCACCGGGGACAGTTTTCCACGCGGATAGATAGGGGTATAATGATTACACTACTTGATCATTGATACGATGAATTGGAAGGAATTGACTCTGCAGAGTTTGTACTTAACCACAGCCAACGGATTTCAGTAGTCACGGGGACTAGTTCCGTCTACGGTGTTTTGGAAGAAACACGTCTAACCAGTACACACCCAATTCAACCTTCCGAAGCCAGGGATCACCCTCGGCAACGTTCAAGAAAAACCTTGAGACGGGGAGGCTACAACCTCGCGTAGCATGGGATCAAATTTCTATACGCGCGCTCTAAGGGGGTGCCCCCCCTCTCGGTCCCAACCGGAAACACCCATGCCCCCTGACCGGATGACTGGCTTTAATCCTGGGCCAAGGTACCATCATCCCGGCCTCTCTGTTTGGTGTGTACACGGAAAGAGGTTACCAACTTACTAAACCGCATCCTGGCAAATGAAACATGTGGTAGCACGGAAGGGGGGAGAACGATAACGTGACTCCGTCCACGTTAACGTCGGGGAAAGTCGGATGACGCAAGGCTGGTATGCTACAACAGTACCACCTTGCTGCCCTTCATGTCACCACATGATTAGGCCATCTCTCATCAGAGATCATCGCAACTTTGGAACATGCAGGGAAAAGAACGATAACGTGACTCCGTCCACGTTAACGTCGGAGAAAGTCGGATGACGCAAGGCTGGTATGCTACAACAGTACCACCTTGCTGCCCTTCATGTCACCACATGATTAGGCCATCTCTCATCAGAGATCATCGCAACTTTGGAACATGCGGGGAAAAGAACGATAACGTGACTCCGTCCATGTTAACGTCGGAGAAAGACGGATGACGCAAGGCTGGTATGCTACAACAGTACCACCTTGCTGCCCTTCATGTCACCACATGATTAGGCCATCTCTCATCAGAGATTATCGCAACTTTGGAACATGCGAGTAGTTGCCTTACAAGCAATGAGGTATTTACCGACACTCATATGCCACGCACAAACTTTCAAGCAAACATGCCAAACACTTATCATATCAAATGTTCAAACATGCTTGCCTGGTTCGGAGAAGTCAAAGTCTAGCTCGGCGAAGTTCGCGGCTCCGTCACCTCTTCCGGAACCTACGGCAATCACGAAAACGGGCACTAACGTGAAAACCAACGCGTGCACAGAAACTTTTCCAAATATTTTTCAAATAAATCCCATAAAAAACTAGACAAAATTTGAAGATTGTCAGAAAAAGAATCACTCAAAAATCCCTTTTTATTAAAAAGTTATAAAGGTTTCTGTCCAGGGACTTATCTGTAATGAAACAGAAAAGTTCCAGGGTTTTAACTGAGAAAACAGAAAACGGTTCGATTGGAAATGCGCAAGCTCAAGAGAGAAAACGTATTTTGCCCGAAGGCGCCAACAGAAAACGGTTCGCGAAAGAATAGAACAGAGGCTGACATGCGGGGTCCACATGTCAGGTTTGAAAAGCTCGCCGGCGCCCGAAGACTGCGGTGGACGCCGGCGTCGAACCACGGCGAGTTAGGAGGATCGGAGGGTACCAAGAGTTTCAGCTTGTTCTTCCGCGTCGGTGGGTGGTGGACTCGACCAACGGGGAGCACCACGTCGACGGCGACACTATCTCCGGCGGACGGCGGCTCGGGTGAGGATGGGGAACTCCGGTGGAGGGCTGCAAACTTCGAATTGAAGCGCGGGTCAGAAAGAGAGGTGCATGGTGAAGCTACTGGCAAGAGAAGGGAGGCGGAGGTGCACACACACGGGCGAATCGAGCTGGATCCCGTGGCGGGTCGCGGCGGCCGGAGTTGAGGAAGGAGACCTCCTCGGGGCTCTTCCAGTGGCTAGGCGTGCTCTAGGTGGAGTGCAGGGATGGTGGGTGCTCGAGTTGAAGCTCGGGGCCTCTATTTATAGGCGGATCGACGGGGTGGCCGTGAACGGAGAATCTCCGGCGAGCGATTACGGCGATGCAGTGGATTGGCAGGAGGTTTGAGTGGCCAGGCAGCATCAGTGGAGGTTACTGGTGTTATTCCACAGCTAAACGGAGTTGGTCTTGGCGTAATGGCGTCGGTCCACGGTGAGGTGACTGCACGGGCTCGACGGCGGCAGAGAGCGCGCTCTGCGCCCTGCGGTTCACGACGAGAGCGGCAGCGTGTTCGGGGGAGTGGAAGGCCACGCGGCGAGCTCCAGTGGCTTGGGCGGCGCTGGGTGGCGTCGTCGGCGCCGTGCCTCCCGCTGGCGGCCGCAAAGCCGCTGCTGGCGTCGGTCACGGGGCGGCGCACCTTCTGCAGCTCGTCGCCGACGCCCGCAAGGTGCCAGGCGCTCGTGCGGTGCAGGAACAAGGGGGGGACGAGGAGCAAGGCGACACCGTGGCACTGGCGAGATCGACAACCATCTCTGAAGAAAACGACAGTAAGCCACTGAACTGTTCTCTGAATTTTTCTGAACTTGACAAAGACCATGCACTGCAGGTGCTCGACAGAATGATATGGCTATGAGAAAATTTTTCTGGAGCTGGTACTTGGTGAGATGACCACTCAATGCACCCAGAGGCTGCCTGATTTTACTTGGAATTTTTGGAGAAGGTTTGAATGAATTTCACCAAATTTGACAAATCTGGTCCAAACTTGCAGCAAGTGTAGTTTGAAAAATTTGAACTGAAGACCAGTGGATCTTCATGGATCTTGGTTGAGGGTTCAAAGGACTAGGGAGGAGAGTTTGTTTGAGGGCAAAAATCAAAACAGAAAGTAGAGTTCCTTTGTAAATCACCAATGGCTAGAATAGAGGACAGAAATTTATTTGAATAAGATTTGAATGGAAAATAAACATAGGGGAGGTTCAACTTGCTGGATTAGATGCCAAACATGATCCAAAGATGAGGGGAGGGTTAGGAGAGAGTATTTGCACTAAGGCCATGGCAAGAGGGAAATGTTGAAAGCGGTAAATGATTATTCCAAAAGCCATAGTGCAAATTTCAAAGAGATTTTCAAAGGCATTTTCCCATGTGAAAAGCATTTTGTCTTGAGTCCAAATGAAAAGCGAGAACCTCCAAGACCAAGGACAGATCTTGGGTGAATCCAAATAAAACTTTTGCCAAAAAAAATTTGAAAGGGAGAGTCCTTTTGAAGAAAAAGTTAAATCACCTCCCTCAAGTCAAATAAAAATCTTTTGAAAAATCCAATTAAAAACTTGGGTGTCACATCCCGTCCTTTCACATTACGGCAGTTCCACTAATCCTAACCCTCCTCGCAAATCCATGGCATCCCAAATCTCCATGATCGGCGGTGAGTACAACATTAGAACCATCCCCAGCTATGAGTTCGTCGTCATCTACACCCGTTCTTTCGCAATGGTGAAAGAATGCCTTGCTCGCTTCAAACGCATGTTCGAAAACTCAAATGATGAGTGGGTCGCTGGGCTAGATGTTGAGTACACCACAATCCTGGGAAGCAAGAAGAAACTAAAGGAGGCAAAGAAGAAGAAGCCCGCCATGATCCAGGTTTGCGTGCATGACTGATGCTTGGTCAACCACATATGCCATGCCGACGTTGAGTGCGAGGAATTTAAGAAGTTCTCAAAGGCAGCCGAGTCAAATTCGTTACTGTAGACTTTAGGAACGACAAGGAAATCCTGGGTCGGATAGGCCTCGTTGTAGGCGACCCCTTCGACCTCCAGAAGGAAGGGCTGGTGCCCTCCTCTCAGCCTTCAATGCTGACCCTGGCAGCAGCCATGATTGATCGTTCGTACGCTAAACTAAAGAAACCTCATCACGAGTTTCATCATGCATGGGAGTCGAAGACATTAGATGAAGATCACATCCTGTACGCAGCAATGGATGCCTACCTTTGTTTAAATATCTACAAGGGTTGGATGAAGAAGCAGAGCCCAGTGTCCGGTTCGAGCAAAAAAGCATCGGCGAAGAGGAAGAGGGACAAGGACGAAGTCGAGGACATGGACTCAGACTCCGAGTAGGTGGCAGTGCCGTCGCTCATGCTGGTTCTACTGCAGTGTCAAGCGGACTAGTTGCTTAGTTTATTTTCAAGGGTGTGTTGTGCTGAGGCCCCAGCAGAACTATGTTTATGTTCTTTCTCGTTATTTGAACTCTTTAGTATGTACAGTAGTACTAGTACTATGTCTTACTACTTTCTTCTTGCAGTTGGTACTACTGCTCGTATCTTCGTATTCCTACTGTAGTTAATACGTTCTTACTAGTAGTATAATTTGGGTCAGTCGATTTGTGAAAGAAGTTTGACGAAGTGAAGGAAGAAGACGGCAGGGTGCCCGTGATCTATCTTATGAGTGTTGGGTGTGGAATGCAGTTCGCCGAAAAAAATGGATCGTGCCCGGGGTTAAACAGATGGCGGGGGTGGGGGGAGCATGGTGGTGGCAGGCGGTTCAGGGGAGGGCGCGGCAGTAGCGGCAGGCAGTTAGGCGTGTGGCGGGCTGAGAAGATGAACCGTGCATCTATTTCGGAGGTTGGAGAAGCCCTTCTAGCCATCCATGTTGCATAAAACGGCTCACAAGAGTCGACTGACCCAAATTGCTCCTTCGGATTGCAGGATCCACGTGGCATTCAAGGTCTCGAAGGTAGATTCTGCGTTCGCACCCGGTTTGCGGGCTCGACGCGTGCGCGACCAGCTTCCGCTGCGACAGCTACCATGCGCGCCTCCTCCGTGCGGGCGGAGACGACAATGACACGCTAGTGCCTCCTCACGGGCGTGCTGGAGCATGCGCTCGTCCTCCTCTTCGTACGCTGCGTGCATAGACGCGGCTCCACCAGCTGCTCGCGTGCATGGCAGCACAGCGGCATCGCGAGGAGGGACTGCAGACGACGTGAGCGGGTGAGCCTTCGGCTTGGCGGCGACACGGCGGTGATGGGCGAGAAATTGTTGGCCGGAGCAGGCGGGCGCCGGCATGCGCAACGGCGGCGGCGGCATATTGATGAGTGCGCGTATGGGAGCTTAGTTTAGTTTTATATAGGGTTGGTCAAACTTAAAAGAAAACTGTACTAGTACACGTCAACATTAGACTTAGGCAGCGCTTTTATTAGGTACCACAGCCACGATACGGAATCCTATGCAAGCGCGTGAACCGCGGCCGGGCGGTCGATCGAACGGTGCATCACCGTGTCGCGCTCGAAGGACATCCACCGAACCTTTTTGTGTGTGTGAAAACAATCCCCGAATATTACTCAACTTTTTTCCGGGAAAAGTTCTTGACGCTACAATATTTCCATATATTTGAATTTAGCTCCTGTTCGTGTTTATTTGGATTTGGACGTTTTAGGTGCGCCCTAGTTTTTTTAATACTGATTTTGGGGCTGTTTGGTTCCCAGGCACCGTTTGCCAAGCCAAAATTTGGCAGCCACAGTTTAGTTGGCATGTGTTTGGTTTTTGCCACACTTTGGCTTGCCACACTTTATTGCCCCTATGGCCACTTGTCATAGAGACAATGTTGCCACACTTGCCTAAGGTTAGTTCTTCAAAATGAGAGCCACAAGTTGGCAAGCCTAAGGGAATCTTGCCACACTTTTTGAGTGTATGTAATGTGGGACCCTAATGTGGCTTGCCTAAGGTGTGGCTTGAACCAAACACCCACCTAAGTTGGTCAAAATTGCCTAACCTTAGGTGTGGCAACCTTAGGCAAACTTAGTCTCAAACCAAACAACCCCTGTGTGTGAGACTGAGAGAGAACGTGTGTACGTGTCCATATGTGTGTTGTGGCGGAAGGGCAATGTGGAGACGGTGTGCGTGTGATAGAGACATAGAGAGGTCTGAATGTGCAAATGATCATGCATGAGTGAGACATAGACAGATGCCGATACGTTATGTATACGTGAGAGAACGGTATTCTATTTTACTTGTGTGTGTGTGTGTGTGTGTGTGTGTGTGAGAGAGAGAGAGAGAGAGAGAGAGAGAGGAGCATCCGTAACACAACAACCATCTCTCTCGATTCGTCCGTCCCTCGCACGATCGCATGTAACACATGCATCAACGCGCACATTTTGACACCCTCACCCGGCCCCTGCCCACCTCAAGGCCCGCACATCGCTCTCTATCTCGCACGCACAATCTCTTCGTGAATACCCTGTTTAGCAAGTAGCTTTCCGTCACATACACACACATTTCTCTCCTTAGGTTTATTTTCTCTCAATATCAGACACACACACACACAAACAGCACACATCACACACACACACCCCCTCCCCCGAGCACAGAATTCATCCCCATCCAAGGTTATATGGCGAGCACTCTCACTTGTGCTTCTTCGCACCCCAGCATGCACAACACCTCAATCTTCAAAGAGGGCATCGAGGAGATCGAAGACGACGACCAAACTTCGCTAGAGAATGCGGGGCCATTTGGAAGCAGGATGATGTGAGGACGGCTGACTGACTCCTCCCCCCACCCTCTCTCTCTCTCGCACAAAATTACCAATCCCTCTCTCCCCCGCACAAATTTATCAATCCCTCAACCCACAAGATCCTTCTCCTCTCGTCCATGTTTTTCTAGCTCTCTCATCAAACCTGTTGTCTCTTCTCCTTCCACGTGTACAGAATCCGGATGCACATGCATCTCACATATATTACATGTCTCCATCTTTCTCACAGACCTAACTTCTTCCTCTCTCTTTCTCTCTCTATCTCCCTCTTTCTGTTTTGTTAGGTTTGTCTCCTACTCTCTCATCCACATACATACAATCTTTCCTGCCCTATCTGCTCCATCTTCGTAAGCTCTCTCTGCATGTTTCATTCACACATTGGGATATGTTCAAAATGTTGCTTTTATAATGGCTGATTTAGAGTTATTGTTGGTTTTGTTGCATCCTACAAAGTAATAACTATGAAATGCATTTTGATTGTCATTTGACTGGGATTATGCGAGTTTGAGCATGTTGTGAAGTACTATTGACCTCGTATACATCTTGGAATTCGACAATGATTGTAACTATTGAATTGTATAGACCATTACATTCGAAGTCAGTAGCGTAATATATTTATTTCACAATTTCAACAAATGATTAATTCACTACATACTAAGAAAACAAATGTGTACACCCTCCGTTTTTATTTAAGTCTGCGTATTAGCATTGGTCAAAGTCAAGTTTTGTAAACTCTCAGAAAGTTTATAACAAAAAATATTAACATATACAATAACCAATAAATACCATTAGATTCATTATTGAATGTACTTTCACATCATACATATCTGTTATGGTAAATGTTTATATTTTTCTATAAACTTGGTCAAACTTTAGGAAGTTTGACTTCGGTCAAACCTAATATGCAGAGTTTACTAGTAATACTCGCTAGTTGCTTAGCCGAATCACCCAACACGCCACACGGGGAGTTCAGTGTCACAAAATTTTGAGGTCGGCGGGAAAATGTCCCGCGACCCTGATTTGAGCAGTGGGAAGTTACCATCATAGCCTTCGGAACAGGCCTACGGATGACGGTTGGTAGGGGGCTATTTTCGTAACTTCAGGTTCACCCTACCCAGCCAACCCCACCCCGGCACCCAGAGTAGCACACCTGAATACTCCCCATTTTCTATCCCCACCGCAAAATAGACTTCTCCACGGCACCGCAGCCTTTGTGCTCCTCCCCTTCTACATCGGCGCACTCGTCCACGGCAGCGCATCTGCCTCACCGACGACCTCGTACGCCGCACTGGAGCCGGTCCACCGTCGTCGTCGTACACAGAGCCTCTTCCCCGGCACCGTCTTCCACGGCCTCGGATCGGCTTCCCGGAAGCCGACGCCAAGCGGAGAAGCACCACCCTCGTGGACAATGAACTGACTCCCGTTGCCGACCATGACTCACAGAGGCTGCCGCGACCATCGTTCTCCTCCTCTATTGGTAATGTGTGTATTGAATCACTTAGAAGTACATGTGCAGTTCCAATTTTGTTCATACCTACCCTTCAAATTTCCTGGGTGCTATTGTTCCCGTAAAAGTAATTGCTTATAGCCTCCATTGTCCACTAGAATATCAGCTTGTAATTGTGGGTCGCTCCTGTATCACGCTGTGCTTGGGTAGGTATTTCATCTGCAACCAGTAGTGTGGCAAATGATGGATAGTTTTTTAGAACTAGCAAGATGCCCATGCGTTGCACGCATCAAGATGCATTTGTATGAGTAGTTTATCTTGTGGGAGAAAAGGATGAACGAGGGAATGCCTTATTCGCAAATGCGGAGAGGGGTGTGGGTATCTTTTTGCACAATAGCCACAGTTTCCTTCCTATCTGTCGAATATAAATCGGACGGCCTATATTGCAGGATGGCAGGAACACCATCATCACCAACTCTGTTTTTTATACGAGTAGGGAAAAAGTAGAGAAAAAAATAGAGAGTAGACGAGTAGAGATAAATATTAAATATAAAATAAATATAATAGTAGAGAAGAGAGTAGAGATAGCAGAGACGTCGGGAAAGGATTGCGCGCGCGGGAAAAAGCGGCTGGGCGTGCGCTAGTTTTGGCGCGCGGCGTCCGGCATGCTTTATAAAATCCAACGCCCTCCCACCGCTCTATGCCTTGCCACCGCTCTCTCCCCGCTCTGTGCCTCGCCACCCTCTCTCCCCGCTCTTTCTCGCCTTGCCGCCGCTGTGCCACCATGCTGCCGCTTCCCCGCTCTTTCTCGCCTCGTCCGCGCGCGCCCCTCCGGCGGCTTCTTCGCCGAGATCCGGTTCCGCGGGATGCGCCTCAGCCTCGGCAATTTCGACACCGCCAACGAGGCCGCCCGCGCGTACGACTCGGCGGCATGGCGCCTCCGGTGGCCTCATAGAACATTGAACTTCCCCAACGTGCTGACGCGGGAGTGGGCACAGGAGCTCGCGCCTCTGCCGCGGCTTATCACCGACGAGGATCATCGTGACAACCGGAGGCCGGAGCACCGTCTCGGCATCGCACACCGTCTAGGAGCAGCGTCGCCCTGGGAATCCGACGATGATCGGTATCTTCACGCCTACAGTCAGACGTCGGAGGAGGACATCATCAAGGAGGAGTCGGACGACGAGGAGTAGTTGAATAATCTTTTTTTATCTATCGATGCTGAGAACTATCCTTTACTCTCTATCTCTACTTCTTGATCTCAGCACTGTAAACACTTTTTTAAAGCGCCGCGCATTGCGATTCTGTTGGAGATGCTCTAAGATGGCAGATGAGTGCTTTAATGTTGCTCGCAAGATGCGAGAGTATTACTAGTAGTATATTTTTCTTGCCATGTTGAGATTTTAAAACCACGAGTGCGAACATGCAGAGGAGCAATGAAGACCAAACACGGGATATTGGGGACATCTTCAAGGAGCGTGGCAAGTTAAAGAGGAGCTGCACCGAACCTATAAAATGAGCTTTGGTAAGTAACACCCTTTCAATTACTTTCGTTTAGCCTCGTGTTCTTTGATGTGTATATGTTGTAGTTTCTGTTTCTCTTAAGCCTCGTGTTCTTCGATGTGTCATATGAAGAGTCTTAATCATCCTAATGCTTTCGTTTTTAGCTTGATGTAGGAAGTGGGTGTTCTCACCTTATAGTTTGTTTTTATATTTTTCCTTTTGAA
Source organism: Triticum aestivum (assembly GCF_018294505.1). Classification (NCBI taxonomy): domain Eukaryota; kingdom Viridiplantae; phylum Streptophyta; class Magnoliopsida; order Poales; family Poaceae; genus Triticum; species Triticum aestivum. The sequence goes on along the minus strand of NC_057808.1, from coordinate 163,634,015 downwards.
TTCACTTCTCCCAGTTCTATTTACCTGGCTTCTACTAAATGGATCTGGGTTGCTCTGAGTAATTATCTAAAAAAGAACTTCATGTCAGGATGCAGTTCCTGCAAGGAGGGAAGTATGGTCAACCTCGAGATCATGTTTCCAGAATGAGGTTGGATTACACACAAGGTGCCAGTTCCCTAATGATGCTGGATTAGACACAAGGTGCAAATTCCCAAATGATGCTGGATTACACACAAGCCAGGTGGAGTCGTCAGTTGTTCGTGTCCTCGTGGCTCTAGTAAAGGCTGAAAGAAAGCGTGCAGCAGCCGTTGAGAATGTAGCTGAGTTCCTGAAGAAGCGAAAAGAGCAATCAGATGCTCTCTTCACCCATGCCAAAGAAGAGATGGAAGAAGCCAGAAATAAGCTAGCAGAGGCAGAGCAGGCTAGGCGTCTCCTGCTATCTAAAACTGTTGTCAATAAAAAATTTCCTTCATAGTAGCTAGGTTCAAATGTTTATCCAGTCAGCATGCCTGTTGTAATGTCCGTGCATCTACTGATGTGGCACAAAATATATTTTTTCGGGTCATGTAATAACAAGAATTACTTTCCAAACAATAACAGACGAAGCATTGGACATGGTATAGTTCACGCGCAAGCCCGACATTCCAAGTTCAACTTCCACATCAAACTCATGTTCACAGATATCTCCACATTCATACATAATGTCCACAACCATGATTCACTTCAAAGCCAAAAAAATTTGAGTAGAGTTATGAATAAAGAAAAACCACTAGTTCCTGCTACCAGTGTGAGCACAACAAGTGAAGACCATGCGTAATTAATTATATTTTGGTCACTTTTTTTGTTCTAAAATGCCGGTCGGCTCGCAGAAGGACGTGTTGCCGGCACACACGCGGATTCAATGAAGGCAGGCGGGGCAGTCTGAAGCCGGTTGCATGTGGCGAGGAGGCGTGTTCAGCCGGGCCTGCAGCGAGTGGGGCCCTCTTGGCCGGCGCGACGGTTCAATGCCTGCGCTATGAGAGGTCGCGTCCGTGTCAGATCAATCACTCTCTCTAGTCCTTTTTTGTTTGCGTATAACAAAATCTCGTTTTCCATTCACATTTTACAAGTAAAATTCGTGGACAAACTTTGACCCAAAAAACGATGGGGACTAGTAAACCAAAACGGAGGTAGTAGTTTTTTTAATCAAAGAAGGGTTTCCCCCTTCCGATTTTCATTACTGAAAACCAACATCTAAATCTAAACATAGTATTTGCCCTAGAACTACCAGGTTCAACATCTCGCAACATAAACCCATACAACCATATGCCAAGGAGGTACGTAGTAGGTACTACTATGAATTCCATTTTCGCTCCATACGCGCCATTGAAAATCGGAACTCTTAACCTTGCTAAAAAAATGATATTTTAAACGTGGCTACTCGATCTGTGGCAACTGGTGAGCCACGGCCTCCAAATCGTTCACCTGTGGTCCCGACCATCAACTCCTACTGATCAAATTATCACGCTAGCTGACTATTCCTACAAAGGTGCGCTCCACCACGTACCCAGTACCCGCGAATGTAGCAATTGTTTACCTAGGGTTTTAGGGTTTATTTGTTAACGTTGCCTTTACGTAACACTCATGTGTGCGAGACAGCGAGAGACCGACTGCGTGTGTGCGCCTCTTCTCTTCGTATATGTACTCCACCGTTTGTCTGGTGTCCACAAAATTATAATAACTACTACCAATGTGCCAATGCCTTGCCACATGATCTGAGTAGATTAATACATATTCACCGATTTGATAGAAAAAAAATTCTATTTTTGAAATATGTATATCACTAAAAAAATGTTATGTTTCAGTGAAAATATATTCCTTTGGCAGTTTTGATGAGATAAGGGAGGAATGTTATTGGTTTCAAGATGCGAGAAGTGGTATATGTCTAATTTCTACTCTTACTAGCAAGATGCCCGTGCGTTGCACGGAACATCAAGATCTTGTTGGAGAAAAGGATGAACGAGGGAAGGCCATATCTGCAAATGTGGAGAGGACTGCGGGTAAATTGCCATTGTTTCGTTCATATCCGTTAGATATAAATCGGACGGCCTATATTGCAGGATGGCAGGCCCACCATCATCACCAACTCTGTTTTTTATCCCTACTCTTATAAAAAGGATAGTCGGTGATGATCGTGTGCCTGCCATCCTGCAATATAGGCCGTTCGATCTATATCTGATGGATAGGAAGGAAACTATGGCAATTTTGCAAAAAGATACCCACACCCCTCTCCACACTTGCAAATAAGGCCTTCCCTTGTTCATCCTTTTCTCCCACAAGATAAACTACTCATACAAATGCATCTTCATGTTCCGTGCAACGCATGGGCATCTTGCTAGTTGTTGCAAAAAGCCCATGTGTGTGAGAGAGAGGGAGAGAGGAGGAGGACGTAGTGCATGTGTGACAAAGACACAAAGAGTGTGTGTGCGAGAGGTATCAGCTTAAAATGAGGCGATAGTGTGTGTGTGCACGATCGAGAGGGCGTGTCTCAAGAAGGGAAGAAAAAACTACATAGATACAAGCAGCGGGAGAGAGACATGTATGCGATAGTGGAAGCACGAGTGTGCGGGTGTATAAACCTATCTAGAGGCTAGTCGATAAATGTTTGTGAGAGAAATATGAGACGGGGGTGCGAAAGCGAGAGTTTTGTGTGTGTGTGAGAGAGACGGTAGTCGGGAAGGGGAGTTGAAGCAGGAGTTTTGTGTGTGTGAGAGAGAGGGGGGAGTTTGTCTGATCGGTAAATAAATGAATAATATCAACAAATGTTGTGTCTACAGGAGAGAGAGAGAGAGAGAGTAATTTTAGTGGTATGATTCATATCTAGAGACATATAGGGTGTGTGAGAGAATCCCATAGAGAGAAAGACAAAGTGAAAGACGAGTGGAGACTTTGTGTGTGGCGGTAAAAAAGAAAGCTTAGGTACCTAGTGATACGAGAGAATGGTAGAGACATGAGAGATAATGAAAACCGTGTAATGTATAATGATAGGGAGAGTGTGACACTTCTCAAGGGAGACGTCGAGAGACCATGTTTGCAAGGGTAGGAGAATCATGAAGTGGGCGGGTGGGTGAGCTGGAGAAAAGAGAGTGATAGCTACATGAAGGAGCATGCATGCGAGAGAGATGGGCATGAAAGGAGTGAACATAAAAGGGATTCAAATATTTGAATTCGAGATGATGATACATGTAATCCATACTCAAACCAAAATTGATCTATCAAACATGCATACTCATATGAATTCACGCGCATCTATGTTATTTAATATGTAGATATTACTGATCCATACATTTTAGTAGAACATAATTTGGTTTAATTTTTTGAATTCAACCTTATGATTTTGAGATCATTGTATTTGTAAATCATATTATACATATAAAGGAGCAGAATTCTTTGTTGTGCTTTTGAAAGTATATATTAAAAAAGTGATGTATATAGAATTTTATTCCAATCGAAAATGGATCCCGCCCGAAAATAATAGAATACAAACGAGATTCGAATTGAGTTGGCACGGTAAACGTGCACTCTACAAAATTTGAACGAAGCAGGGAAAGTCGCTGTAACCGCCCGAAACCAAAATCTGTGAGATGGAAATTACTACTGCCTATCCCTGCCACGGAAAGCCTATCTGCTCGATTTCTATAGGTTTTGATAGGGGTAGGTTTGTAATTTCACTCGAACATGACATAGCCGCCTCTCACCCGGATTCATACACGGTGGGCGCCAAAACACAGTGTGTCCTCGGCCGAAATCGACTCCCTCCCCGATTCATACACGGTGGGCGCCAAAAACAAACTCTCGTCGGCAAATATTCGGTGTATGCGAGATTACCGTCCTATCCCCGACCGACTAATATTGCTGTGATGTAGGAAATTTGAAACGGGGGCTAAGTTTGTAAATTTCCTCGCATTTGAGGAAGCGCGCCCTGAAGACATGGTTCCCCCTTCCTCTCCACCTCCATTTCCCCATTCGTACTTCGTGAGCGCCTAAACACCCTCTCCACCCCAGCCTCCTCCATCCGCCACCCCATCCACCGCCGTCCTCCTCCACCATGCCGGAGCTGACACCCCGACGCGGCCGTCCATTACAAGAGATCGACCTCTCTCATCCACGGCTTCGGACCGCGATCCTTGCATCCCGTCCTGTCGCTTCATCCCCGCCATCGTCCACCTTGCCGGTGCCGCTCCTACGACCGTCTCGTCCACTGCGCCCCGCCGCCACCGTCTACCCTCCTGGATTTGCTTCCACGCCACCGACAGCCATCGCTACCGTAGCACCGTCAAATTCTCAGCAGATGCATACACGGCGCCGCACCAGAGGCGGTACTCTTTCGTATATGCTCAACTTATTTATCGCAGCAAGAAAATAGATCGCCACTGCTTTACTCTGATTTCTTGTCCATCACTTACTTGCTAGTTGAGAGCAAACATTGGTTGCGAAGTTGCCTTTGTCCGGTTTGCACCTTCAGATCCGCCATGGCACGCTCAACACTATACTCCCAATGCTTATGGTTTTCCCCTTTTATATTCCACACTAGTTAAATCACAGTAGACTAAATTTCAAAATTGGGTCAGTCATTTTTTCAGAGCTCGCCGGAGTTCGCCGGTGCGAACGAAGGGGCTTGGGTGGGGACTTTGGTTGGGGGGCGGTGGTGGGGCCTCGCTGAACGAACAAAACTCGACGCGGGTGGGGGCGGGGGTGGGGGTGGGGGTGGCGGAGGAACACAGGCGGTGGGGGCCGATGGTCCGGCCGGCAGCCCATGCGGTGTTCTATATGGGAAGAATCAGAGACGAGGAAGAAGAAGGGTTAGGAGACGTAGGATCTTCATCCAACCGCCTGAAATGGTCGACTGACCCAAATGCAGACATGCCTTTATATTCAGTACCATCATCGTACCTGCTTAGCACTGCTCCTGAATCCATCAAGCTAAACAACGTGCCACTCATAATTCCTAACTTGTTGCTCAAGTACGAATCTGATATGATGCTGATATTACTAAAACAGATAACATTTAATTGGTCAGCTAATGTTCCTACATTACTTTTGAAAAAGCACGTGCACCACATATAGAGAGACGGCAGGGAGTTGCTTTCTTAATGCGCTCTGGTTCATCATGTGTGGGCACTGCGCAACGAACATTTTATTATCCAAAATCTGCTTGCTCTTCTTTACCATGTTCCTCTTCCGTTCTTCTTTAATAAGTACTCTCTCCGTTCCTAAATATAAGTCTTTGTATAGATTCCACCATGGACTACATATGGAGCAAAATGAGTGAATCTACACTATAAAATGTATCTGGATACATCTGTATGTGATCCATAGTGGAAATCTCTACCAAGACTTATATTTTGGAACAGAGGGAGTATGATAGTAGTACAGTATATTCCTTGTAGTGAATATGAGTAGGGACATTTGCAGTGTAGAGGTCTATACGGTCTGTTGGTATGGACACTTTGAACTCGTCGGGCCTCTTTGATTCGTAGGATTTTGTAAACATGGGAATAGGATTTGTAGTGGCCTACCCACTTGAATCCTATAAGAATAGCAAGGAAATGCGGGGCGTTGTGTCGCCTTTGAGAGTTACACTGATATTAACAGTACCACACCTTCAGTTGAAGAGAGCTGGTATCCGAAGGCTTTCTAGCCGAACCGGCAATACTAGAACATATATTCCAGCAAGTTCCACTTTGCTGATTTTACTCTGATGCTTACGGTTTTCTTGTTATATCTACACTATGATCTATGTAGCTGCTTTGTGTCGCACTAGCAGCAGTCGACTCTTGAAGCTAAACACCGCAATGACTTACAAAATTGGCACCAAGGCATTGAGTGCCATTCTGGATGCAATGAAATTCATACGTTCACCACCTGTTGATTCTTGTTCAGAATATGATCCTAATGACTATTCTAACCTCAACGAGTCAAAGGCAGATGGCATGTCCTGTTCACCCATCAAGGTGCCTGTTCTTGTAAGTACCTGTTGTCCTTTATCAGTGTACTTACATTGACAGGTAGTTGTTCATGTACCATCACTCTACGGCTTATTTTCCTTTGCCTTCCATTTTCTACACATAAGATCTATATTTACTCTTACCATAAGGTTGGATAACACCGATGGTACTGAAGAAGTTTAGCTCTGCATTGCTCTTGGATGTACCTTTTGCATGTATCGTTGTACTTACATTTATAGCTACTTGGTTATGTAGCATCACTCTTCATCTTATCTTAAATATTCTCCATTTTTTCCTATATTGTCACATCTATATTTACTCTTAACAAAATGTAGAATAAAGGCAATGCTTATGAAGAAGATTCTGTGGTAAACTTCTTGAATTGCCCCCCCCCCCATCAGCATGGACAAGGGATTTATAGAGCCTGCCTTCACCAATAATGTAAGTTTGTCCTTCTCAAGCCTTCAAACATTGTTGTGTATATTTGGTTAGGCATGACTGCAACAGTTGTTTATTTTTGGTGTTTGCATCAAATTGCATGCTTAAAGTTTATTATGTACTCTAGTTCATAAACAAAAGTTTGTCCTTCTCAATTTAAGATTTCAGTTGTACAACCAAGTTCCTTCTTCATACCATGTAAATTAAACTATACAGAGCAAGTGATCTTATTTTGCCAATCTGAAATGGGATAAATTGACAGAACACTAACCATTGATACTTATGAGTTCTTGATCTGTAATCCAGTGGTGTCGTGAAGCTGCCAACTCCTTCACAATTTCATTTCCTGCCATGTCTTGACCTGAACAATACCATATTGTGTTAATGCTATTTTAAACTGTGTCACTTTATTCATCAGTAATAAATGTGATGAATTGTCAGCACTGATACTTATATGTGCAAAACCTATCATCTGTCTGCTTGTTTATCTTTCAGAGTGAGGAGGATATAAGTATCAAACAAGTGCAGCCTCACCAGCTTGCTCAGCTGCTTGCGCTGCAGCTCCCGAGCAGGGCTAACCTTTCTTGAACTCTATTGAAGTGCTGTCGGTTTTGTATATTATTTTGTCAGCGTGTTTAGTTGCACTGGTGGCGATCTTTGATGCCTAGTGTATGTAATCTGATGTCTGCTTGTGCTTTATTATCATAGTGGCGAACTTTGATGCCCAGTGGATGTAATATGCCGTAAGTTCTTTATTGTATAGTCTAGGTTTTTTCTTATTCACGATGCTGCAGTTATTTTACTGTATATATATCCTGTCTTCGCAGTAAACCGGCCAAACCGTAAAATTACGGTACATAATCGGGCCGTCATGCAAATCACCATGTACGATATGCATCATGGGCCCCGTCATCTTGATCTGTTAACAGGCCTAAATGTAAACTGGCCCACTAGTAGATTCGGGCCTTTAATAGGACGAGTAAACCGCCGGCCCTATTTTCCCAAGAAAACTCAATGGGCCTTTAGGAGGCTGAAAAGTAGGTTGGGCCTGAAACATGCCGAACACCTCACGGGCCAGCAGCAGGCCAAAATAGAACCCGGCCCATGAATGTGCCAATCAAATCATGGGCTTATAACAGGCCAAAATTGTCTCGGTCCTTGTTTGGCCCAATGAGATTATCGGCTGCGAGCAGGCGGGATGCAAACCGGGCCGTAGTTAGGCCCAACTATATGACGGGCTTTTAACAGGCCGAAATTAATATAGGGCCGAAATGTTAAACGGACCCTTAACAGGCCGAATTACTAAATGGGCCCAAAAGCGTAGCGTCCAGTTGACGGGCCGAATCTGATATGGGCCATAATTTAGCCCAAAGCCTCTTAAAGGGCCGGACCTGATCTGGGCCTTAATTTGGCCCAAAACGTGGTAGGCTTTTAACGGGCCGGATCTCATATGGGCCATTATTAGGCCCGGAACGTGGCAGACCATTAATGGACCGGATCAAATATGGGCCGGCATTTGGCCCAAAACATGGCAGCCAGTTAAATTGGCCGGCCTACTAGGGTCCTCAAAATCTTGTGGGCCTACAGCTGGGCCGGCCCATTAATGTCGGCGAAATCTCGTGGGCCTTTAGCTGGGCCGGCCCATTATGGTCCCCAAAAATCTTGTGGGCCTTCACCTGGGCCGGCCCCATTATGGCCCGCAAAAATCTTGTGGGCCTTTACCTGGGCCGGCCCATTATGGCCCGCAAAACCTTGCGGGCCTTTAGCTGGGCCGTCCCATTATGGTCCACAAAATCTTGTGGGCCTTTAGTTGGGCCGGCCCATTTAAACATTATGGGCCACTTTTGGGCCGGTCCACGTGTTAACATATCATAGGCGCATCTCACCCATTGGATGAGTGACACATGTGCCAACACGGAGCTGACACGTGTTTCCTCCAGCCAATGATGATTTTACACGTGGAAAATCCCCATTGGTCGGGGTTGTTAACGGGTTATCGGATCCAAGACCGGACCAGATAGCTTAACGGCTTTCCGTTACGGTGGATGCCACGTGTCGGTCACCCTTGACGAAAGCACTTCTGTGACGCGCGATTTATCGTCATGGAAGTGGACACTTCCGTGATGATAATTTTGGTAATGTCATGGAACTTCTACGACAGCACAGGTATGACTATCTTGATTCTGTCATAAATTTTTCATGGATCTACATGCATGACAGAAAACGTGACCTACTGTGACAAACACGTATCATCACGGAAGTGTATTTTTTTGTAGTGGGTGCTCTTGTGCTTGGTGAACTTGTGTGTGGGATGGCTCTGATCCAAGATGAGATCCAGCTGCCTCCTATGGGCGTGGCTAGTCCTATTTATAGAGGCCCTGGTCCTCTCCCCAAATATTGAGCGGGAAGGGATCCAACGACGGCCAAATTCGAGGGGAGACAACTAGTACACGTTATCCTGACTAAAAGTGGTCTTCGCCTGCCAAAGGCTCTGGTGGTGACGCCGTCTTGGGCTCCACGGTGACCTCTGTCCTATCATCCTGCTGGTCTTGGTCTCGTTGCACCAATATGGAAACCTTTGCCTGATGCCTCGGGACTCCTCGCCTGCGCTTGCCCCTTTAGAACCAAAGAGGAAACGAGGACACTGCGCGCTGGCGCCCGCCTGGCTGCAGTCGTCATGGCTTGCGTCACAGGAACCTCGCGAGGTGTTCCTTGCCTTGATCTCTCCGCCCCTCGCGAGCCAGCCTGGTGAGGCAGGCCCCGAGGAGGTCTTACATCGTCCCCCTCGCGAGGCTTGGCCCATCGCGAGGGTCTTCAGTGTTTGCTGGTGAAGATGGGCCGTACAGGGCCGCTGGTGGAGCCACGCGGTGGCCCGCAGGCAGGCAAGTCTGGGGACCCCCATTCCCAGGATGCCGACATTGACGACGGTGAACTTGTTGATGGTGGCAACAATCATCTGGTCCAACTGAGAGCCGTAGCGGGCATCGATGATGGCCATGAATCAGCAAGTCGCAAACACCGTCTGGAGATGATCCTCGGTGCCATGCCGCAGGCCGGCGTCGTGGACCATCTGGCGCAGCCGCTAGCTTCTCGCGAACATTGCCGCCATGGGTCTGGACTGAGCACTTTTGCGCTTAGTGTAGGTGCTTAGGTGCGTACGATGTGGTAGAAGCATTGGAATGGAGGGGCGCCTTTATATGAGTGCAAACTGCATTGCATTCACATCGTGCTGCCTCATTTCCCCGTCCTCCTCCCATTACTTCCCTCATGCATTCAGGATGCTAATTGAAGGAGGATTCATCATTGGCCGTTCAACATTTCGGGAACCGCTACCCTCTCCCTCTTCTGCATTAAAGCCATATCGGGAATTGTCCTGGTTTACTAGTAGCTGTCAAATCGAATAGTACTGCGCCCCCCGCTGCACGCCCGGCTAAACACGCCTCCTTGCCTCCATCAAACGCCTCCGTTAAACCCGCATGCAAACCGAGAAACCTACTCCGGCCACATGTCCGTTCATGAGCGGGCCAGAATCAAATACAACGTCAGCCGAGCTCCCCCCGTCCGCCCTTAGTTTAAACGAGGCCAGACACCGGCCAAGCTCCTACCGTCCGCGCTCTATTTAAACGAGGCCAGACAGACAGCGGGCAAGAATCGCACCCCTCCGCCGCTCCCCATCTCCTCCTTCACCATTTTCTTCACTCTTTCGATGGCTTTCAAGGAGCCGTTCTTCGGCATACTACCAAGCTAGGTGGCCCGCCAAGCCCTCCGGATACGAGCGAGGCCGCTCGGTGCTTCACCAACCTCGATTGGCCCAATGAAGCCAGTTTCCGCCCGAAGCCGACGCGTGGTTCAGCAACTCACCGCTCCAGTTCAGCTCGATGAGGAGTGGTGAGTTGCTCCACGCCGGCACGGGCGTCGTCGCTGCCGCGTCGTACTACGCCACCAGTGTCTATGGTGGCCGTGCCTCCCGTGTCTGTGGGCGCGCCTCCCGTGCCTGCGGCACTGCCGTGCAGGCAAAGACAGAAGCCGGGTGCATGGAGAGCGACGAGTTGGTGGCCAGCTTCTCCGTGTCCGCCGCCATCATCGAGGAGAAGTAGAAAACGGGAGGCCGCCGCCACTTGGGTCCCATGAAGGCCACCGCCGAGCTGATGACTGCGTATTCAGGTAGTTTCTTTGCTGCTTCGTCTCTTCCGAGAACCTCCGTCGACCCCACAAGTGTCTGCCAGACATGAGGAAGACAAAGGGATGTGCGGGCGGCCATTTAGATTAGGTACTCCCTCCGTCCGGAAATATTTGTTCTCAAAATGGATAAATTGGATGTATCTATAACTAAAATAAGTCTAGATACATCCATTTCTAGGACAAGAATTTCCAGACAAAGGGAGTATTAATTATACCGCGAGACCCGGATTAGCACCGCTTAGTTCATGTAAATGTAATGAAATCCATCATGTTTATATGAAGATCTGGCTTTTTTATATGAAATCCTTCATGCTTATATGAAATCAGTCTGTGTTTGCATGAATTTCTTCTGGTTGGTTAGAGTTGTGAAAATGTATGCTACTGGCGTTTGATGCCGTCCTCCGTGGAATGAAGCGGGAGGAAATTTGCCAAAAGACGATGGGCTGCTAATAGGCAAAAGAAGCTCGGGCCGTAATTGGGCCCAAAGACGTAGCGGGCCGTTCATGGGCTGGAAATTTTCAAATCTAGAATGGGCCTTTCATGGGAGGATTCTGTGTAACTTGTATGGGCCGTGCTTGTGAATGGGCCTGACTCAAGTAGACCGCTAATGGGCTGGCCCGCTTATTTTGGCAGGCCCGGCCTTTTAACCAGAATGGGCCACTGTTGGGCCGAGGCATGTGCAGACGTATCATAGGCGTGTTCCGTCCATTCGCTGGATGACAATTGTCCGAATGCCGGGCCTACACGTGGATCTTCTAGCGAATGAGAATTTGACACGTGGAAAATCCCCATTGGTCCGGGCTATTAACGGGTTATCGGATCCAAACCGAAACCCGATAGCTTAACGGCAACCCGTTACGGTGGATGCCACGTGTCGGTTACCCTTGACGAAAGCACTTCTATGACGTGCGATTTATCATCATGGAAATGGACACTTCTGTGATGATAATTTTGGTAATGTCATGGAACACTTCTACAACAGCACATGTATGACTATCTTGATTCTGTCATAAAATCGTCATGGATGTACATGCTTGACAGAAAGCGTGACCTACTGTGACAAACACATATCATCACGGAAGTGTATTTTTTTGTAGTGTTATCAAGATTTCGCATGCCCATGTGACCTAACCTTCTATGCCACAACCAACCTTTAGAAGATTAGGCCCTGTTTGGTTCGGCTATGGATTTCTAAAAGCAGCAGTGAAAAATCCGTTGTGGAAAAACAGCTGTGGAAAATCTGATGTGAAAAAGATGTAGGTCATTTGGCAAACAAGCTGGTACAGCTTTTTCAGATTTTGGCCCGCAGCGAAATCAGATTTTGGAAAGCACGTCCTGGGCTGCTTTCGCTTTTGGTTCAGATTTTGGCAGCGGATTTATGGAATCAGATTCTGCTGGGTTCGCCCTTTGGTTCAGATTCTGCTGCGCGGCAGCGGAATCCATCGATAAAAGCTGAACTAAACAGGGCCTTTGCAATTAAGCAAGTTCTAGGTTGAGCTCTTTTAGTGAAATCAACAATGTATAGATCACCTCTACGTATACCGATAAAGACCAGATTATGATTATCTCTTCAAAACACTTGGCAATCTACTTCAGTGAATAGAACATTGAAACCAAAATCGGCTAGTCTAGATACCAAAAGTAGATTGTAGGTAAGAGATTCGACGATCATAACATTTTGGATAGAGCTGTCATGTGAGATGGCCACCTTACCAAGGCCAACCACCTTACCCTTTGAGTTATCACCAAAAGTGACATACTTTCGGGGTCTATCATTTTTGGCAAGCTCACAAAACATGTCCTTGTCTCCGGTCATGTGATCGGTACATCCACTATGAAGAACCCGTTCCTTTCCTCTGGCCATGTAACCATGAAGGTTTTCCATAAGACCAAAGTGTCTCATTGACTCATCAAGATCAAAGTCACTATCATCATTCTCATCATAGTATCCATGTCCAACATCATATTGTGATTGATCATCACCTAGAGAGAGTGATTCATTAGATTTATGGCCATGACAATGTGCATCTTTATGAATTCTAATGACTTGTGAGATGATGCTACTAATGACTCCAACATCTCCTTTGAAACGCATAAGGTCACAAAGCTCAAATAGACAATCATCAAATTAAGTATCACTAGGTTTCATCTTATGCAAAGCGATGGACTTTTGAAGAATCTCATCTAGATTTTTCAGGGAATAGTTTGGAAAGCGCTCCTCAAGATATCTCCATATGGTATAAGCACATTCAAATGTAGGCAATCATACAAGCAAATTTCTAGGCAATCATCTCATGGTAATATCAATAGTTCTAAGATTGCGGGTCATGTCAAGATACTCATCGAGGGTAGGATGCAAGGGATCAATAGGAGGCGCACAAGGGCTAGTAATATACTTGTTCAAATTATATTCATTGAAAATCTCAAGCATATCATTTTTCCAAGCACTATAAAACTCTCCATCAAGCATAGGAACTCTACGTTTAATACTCCCAATCATGGACTCATCCATCTTCCTCCAATGGTGATTAAACCAAAGCAATGGAGATCAATGCTCTGATACCAATCGAAAGGATCGAGAAGAGGTGTCTAGAGGGGGTGATTAGACCCTCAACAAGAAAAAGTAGCAGTTTTTAAGTTCTTCGAGTTGAGGTGGAGTTTTAGCACAAGTTTAAGCATTCACAATACATTTGAAGCAAGCATGGCAAGAGTATGAGCAACAGAAAGAGTAAAGCATGCTAATTGCAAGAAAATAAAGGGATGGGATTGGAGTGTGCAAATGCAATGTAGACACGGAGATTTTTGGTGTGATTCCGATAGGTGGTGCTATCGTACATCCACATTTATGGAGACTTCAACCCACGAAGGGTAACAGTTGTGCGAGTCCACGGAGGGCTCCACCGACGAAGGGTCCATGAAGAATCAACCTTGTCTATCCCACCATGGCCATCACCCACGAAGTACTTGCCTCACTCGGGTAGATCTTCATGAAGTAGGCGATCTCCTTGCCCTTACAAACTCCTTGGTTCAACTCCACAATTTTGTCGGAGGCTCCCAAGTGACACCTAACCAATCTAGGAGACACAACTCTCCAAAAGTTAATAGATGGTGTGATGATGATGAACTCCTTGCTCTTGTGCTTCAAATGATAGTCTCCCCAACACTCAACATTCTCTCATAGACTTGGCTATGGTGGAAAGATGATTTGAGTGAAAAGCAACTTGGGGAACGCTAGAGATCAAGATTCTTGTGGTTGGATTGGAAAGTCTTGGTCTCAACACATGAGTAGGTGGTTCTCTCTCTGAAAATGAGTAGTGGAAGTGTAGGCACGTTCTGATGGCTCTCTTAAATGAAGAAGGGGGTGGAGGGGTATATATAGCCTCCACACACACACTAGTAGAAAAAGGGCCTAATGTGAAGCACATTAGTCCCGGTTTGTAATAAAACCGGCACTAATGTTACCATTAGTGCCGGTTTCAACGGCTAGGAGGGCGGAGCTCATTAGTACCGGTTTGGCGAACCTTTAGTACCAGTTCGTGCCACGAACCGGTACTAAAGAGGCTGTGGCAAGCTGTGGCCAGACTAGGGCCCCACCAGCACCTTCAGTACCGGTTCGTGGAATGAACTGGTACTAGGGTTTTTTAGTTGATTCATTTTGCAGCGTTCTTTTAGTCCCACCTCGCCAAGCGAGAGGCACTCACAACAGTTTATAAGCCCTGAGTGCACAGACAATGAAGGAGAGGCGCAATGCTCACCTGCACGTTGCTTAGCTTCAGGCCTTGAGGAAGTGGTGTAGACTGCACGGAGCTATTAGGGTTTCGGACGAAAACTACTCATAGCTCCATGTAGTCTACACTATTTCCTCAAGGCCTGAAGATAAGCAACATGCAGGTGGCATTACGCCTCTACACTTTTTGTGCGTTCAGTATGCACCATTCAAAGCCACGTCGTCAACTTTCAACCCTTTGTGCCTTCATTTGCTATTTTTCATGCATTTACTGATTTGGTTTGAGCTAAATGACCCTCAAATTGAAAAGCACTACAAATGAACTCTGAAAAGGTTAAAACTTGGCATGGTATCATCATGTCACCCACATAGTATGTGCAAAAAAGTAATGAAGGTTAGGGCAAAAACTGGATGCACTTCGTGTACAAACTGGACACTCTCTTTCGAAGTATCAGGGTTTCAGACGAAAACTCATCTGTTACAAAAGGCCCTTCATTTTTTAAACTTATTACAACTCCAGACTTTTTGTGCGTTCATTATGCACCATTCAAAGCCACGTCGTCAACTTTCAACCCTTTGTGCCTTCATTTGCTTTTCTTCATGCATTACTGATTTGTTTTGAGCTAAATGACCCTGAAATTGAAAAGCACTACAAATGAACTCTTAAAAGTTTGAAACTTGGCATGGTATCATCATGTCACCCACGTAGCATGTGCAAAAAAGTAGAGAGGGTTATGGCAAAAACTGGATGCAGTTCGTGTACAAACTGGACACTCTCGTTCGAAGTATCAGGGTTTCGGACGAAAACTCATCTGTTACAAAAGGCACTTCATTTTTTTAAAACCTATTACAACTCCGAACTTTTTGTGCGTTCATTATGCACCATTCAAAGCCACGTCGTCAACTTTCAACCCTTTGTGCCTTCATTTGCTATTTTTCATGCAGTACTGATTTTTTTTAGCTAAATGACCCTGAAATTAAAAAAACTACAAATGAACTACAGCAAAAAACTACTCAGAAATGAACGACAACCGTATTACCAATTTCAATATAATTATAGAACACACTAATATTAAACATAAGAAAAAAGAATCACTGAAAAATCTATTTTTAAAGTTAAGTTATTCACAAACTAGTGATTTACACAAATTTCAAATAATTCAAATTTGAACGTACTGGCACTAATAGAAAGTTTGTAATTTTTTGTACCTAAAGCAAAAAAATTCACAAAGAAACTCTAAATACAGCAAAAAACTACTCAGAAGTAAATAGAAGAAAAAAATAAAGCAGAAAAGAAAAAAGTATATAAAAAATATTTGGGCGCTGCCCAGTGGGCCTGCTTGGCCTTGGGCGTGGATGTGCAGGCCCATAAGGCCCACCAGGCTCACTGGGCAGCACTCCAAAGTTAGGCCAAGAAGCCTGCTTTAGAGAGGAGCTCGAAGGAGCAGCCGCGGCTCGGTTTATAAACCAGTGCGGCTGCCCTTCACACGGCGAGGTGGGACTAAACTTTGTGCACTGCGGGATGGGAGCGCACCTACTTTAGTACAAATGAAATTTGAAAAGCATGAAACTTGGCATGGTATCATCATGTCACCCACATAGCATGTGCAAAAAAGTAGAGAGGGTTACGGCAAAAACTGGATGCGCTTCTTGTACAAACTGGACACTCTCTTTCGAAGTATCAGGGTTTCGGACGAAAACTCATCTGTTACAAAAGGCACTTCCATTTTTTTAATTTATTACAACTCCAGACTTTTTGTGTGTTCATTATGCACCATACGAAGCCACGTCGTCAACTTTCAACCCTTCATGCCTTCATTTGCTATTTTCCATGCATTTACTTATTTGTTTTGAGCTAAATGACCCTGAAATTGAAAAGCACTACAAATGAACTCTGAAAAGGTTGAAACTTGGCATGGTATCATCATCTCCCCACATCGCATGTGCAAAAAAGTAGAGAGGGTTACGGCAAAAATTGGATGCACTTCGTGTAGAAACTGGACACTCTCGTTCGAACTATCAGGGTTCCAGACGAAAACTCATCTGTTACAAAAGGCACTTCATTTTTTTAAACTTATTACAACTCCACACTTTTTGTACGTTCATTATGCACCACTCGAAGCCACGTCGTCAACTTTCAACCCTTTGTGCCTTCATTTGCTATTTTTCATGCATTTACTGATTTCTTTTGAGCTAAATGACCCTAAAATTGAAAAGCACTACAAATGAACTCTGAAAAGATTGAAACTTCGCATGGTATCATCATCTCACCCACATAGCATGTGCAAAAAAGTAGAGAGGGTTACGGCAAAAATTGGATGCACTTCGTGTACAACCTGGACACTCTCTTCCGAAGTATCAAGGTTTCGGACAAAACTCATCTCTTACGATGGCACTTCATTTTTTTAACTTATTACAACTCCAGACTTTTTGTGCGTTCATTATGCACCATTCGAAGCCATGTCGTCAACTTTCAACCCTTTGTGCCTTCATTTGCTAATTTTCATGCATTTACTGATTTGCTTTGAGCTAAATGACCCTGAAATTGAAAAGCACTACAAATGAACTCTAAAAAGGTTGAAACGTGGCATGGTATCATCATGTCACCCACATAGCATCTACAAAAAAGTAGAGAGGGTTACAGCAAAAACTGCATGCACTTCGTGTACAAGCTGGACACTCTCTTTCGAAGTATGAGGATTTCGGATGAAAACTCATCTATTAAAAAGGCACTTCATTTTTTAAACTTATTACAACTCCAGACTTTTTGTGCGTTCATTATGCACCATTAAAAGCCACGTCGTCAACTTTCAACCCTTTGTGCCTTCATTTGCTTTTCTTCATGCATTACTGATTTGTTTTGAGCTAAATGACCCTGAAATTGAAAAGCACTACAAATGAACTCTGAAAAGGTAGAAACTTGGCATGGTATGATCATGTCACCCATGTAGCATGTGCAAAAAAGTAGAGAGGGTTATGGCAAAAACTAGATGCAGTTCGTGTACAAACTGGACACTCTCGTTCGAAGTATCAGGGTTTCGGACGAAAACTCATCTGTTACAAAAGGCACTTCATTTTTTTAAAACCTATTAAAACTCCTAACTTTTTG